>NW_006399840.1:205409-242616 GCF_000299155.1 Elephantulus edwardii | reverse complement strand
TTTTTTTAAAAGAGCACAAAGCTGGGGGAGTACAACAGTGAATGACTGAAACCCTAAGTCTCTGTAAACTTTCATTTAAATTAGTAAAAAGTAAAAAAAAAAAAAAGAGCACAATGCTCAGGGTAGACATTCTTTACTGGTTAAACTAAATTATTGTTTGGGTTTAAGAACACTTTGGGGGATAGTTTGGTTTAAAGTTGAAAGATTATTTCAGCAATGGTTTCAGAGGCAAAAGAAACAACTTCTTAAATGGGTGTGGACAGCAGGCAGTTTCATTTAAACATGACCCCTCCCTTCAGACCCTTCACTCTTTTCTGACTCTTAAATACGTGTCAGGCCAGTCTCCCCATGATGTGATGAACCTGCATCTATTCACAAGATCAACACTGATAGAGGTAAATCCAGCCACAGGACCACTCAGTTGTATTAAGTAACCCATCAGTTATCTACTCACCAGCTGGGCCTAAGGAAGGAGTCAGACTTCTTGGTGGTGGTGGCGGTGCAGTTGAATCGAGTATGACTCATAACGACTCCTTGAATAACAGATATGAGCCCTGTGCTATCTTGTGCCAGCCTCACTCTTCCAGACACACAGAGCCCATTGCGACAGTTCACTGTGTTGATCCACCTAACTGAGGGTCTTCCTCTCCTTCACTGACCCTTTCCCTTCCGAGCGTCATGTCCCTCTCCAAGAAACAGCCCGTCCTAGCAACATGCTCAAAGTTTGTGAGGCAAAGCTTTATATCATCTTTGCCTCCAGGAAGGAGGGAGTCAGACAAGCAATACAGAAGAACAGGCATAGACAACTGCATCCTTTGCCATAATACTACATGAACTAGATGGTGCCTGTCTGCCATATTGATCAAAGGTTCTATAAGAAAGAAAGGGGAAACTTGTAGAGCAGAATTTCAAATTGTTATGGAACCTAGACTTTCTAGAGCCTCAGAAGTTGGACAAACCTCCAAAACTACTATTGTTGTTGCTGCTCAACGATGATCAGAACAACAACAAAATGTAAACACAGACCATATTCATCTCTAATAGCTTCTTATTACCCAATTAAGTCCTTCTCTAATATGGGTGCAGGGGCGGCACAAAAGCAGCCACACGGTCTTAGAAACCGTCGTTTTCATCGTTTCTCATTCTGGTGTGTGGGGTGGGGGGGCTGGGCTGGGCGGGGTTAGAAGAGGTTTTGGATCAAGAATGAGGACCAGATCCACGAAATGCATCCACAGAGCTGGAGGAGCAGAAAGTGTTGTTAACCAGTTCACACCCAGATGATGCCACTTCTTGTCACCGCAAGTGTACACAAGGCAAAGCCAGAGACAGCCACTGTTAATAAAGGAAACAGCAGCAACAAAGCCAGCTGATAGCGAGTAATCTCTGATTTGGGGTGACCCCTTATGTGTCAGGACTGTGCTCCAGCCCATCAACAAATGAATGGATAGAAAAATGATGGTATAGTCACACAATGAAATACTATGCAACATTGAAAAACAAGGAACTGATAAAATATTACACAACATGGGTGACCTTGGTGGACATTATGCTGAGTGAAATATCTCAGTCACAAAAGGACAAATACTGCATAACACCATTATTATAAAATAGGACTGACATGGAGGTTGGAGGAGAACTCCAAGAAAAGATGCAATAAATAATGAACATTGCATTGGAACAGATGAGGGAAAGAACTGCTCTAAAGGAATATATGATTAGACATTATTTGAATGACAATAGTCCAGAATAAGAGGTGCAATGCAAAGTGGACTGGGGAAAGGGTGGGGTGAGGGAGGAAATTATGCAACAATGAATACATTTTTTTTAAAGTGTACTGGGATGGTAGGGAGGAAAGTGTGCAACAATGAATGAAAATTCAATTTTTCTGTAAACTTTTATTAACATCACAATTTTTAAAAAGTTGTTGTTTGTTGTTAGGTGTCACTGAGTTGAGCACAACTCATAGTGACCCTACAAACAGAAGATCTGAACCCTGTTCTATCCTGTGCCATCCTCACATTTCCTGACACATGAGCCCATTACAGTAGTCACCATGTCAATCCACCTGGCTGAGGGTCTTCCTCTCCTTCACTGACCTTCCACTCTTCCCAGCATCATGTCTTTCTCCAAGGAATAGCCCCTCCTAGCAACGGGCCCAATGTATGTGAGGCAAAGCCTCATCATTCTTGTCTCCAAAGTGCACTATGGCTTCACCCTCTCCAAGACATATCTGTTTGTTCTCTCCACCATCCATAGTATGTTCAGTGCTCTTCTCCAACAACACAGCTCAAAGTCATCAATGCTTTTTCTGTCATCCTTTTTCACTGTCCAGCTCTCAGATGCATATTAAGTGATCAGAAGGAGTATGGCCTGAATCAGGTGCACCTTAGTCTTCAAATTGACATCATTACTTCTCAATAATTTGGAGAGGTTCCTAACTGCAGGTTTTCCCAGTGCAATGCATCTCCTTAGTCCTTGACTACTGGTACCAATAGCACTTGTGGATCCAAGCAAGATGAAGCTGTTGACAGTTTCAATCTCCTCTCCATCTATCATGATGCTGCCTATTGGTCCAGTGGTAAGAATCCTTGTTTTCTTGACATTGATATGCAATCTATACAGAAAGCTACATTTCTTGATCTTTGGCAATAAGTGCTTTAAGTCCTCCTTTCACCAAACAAGGTTGTGTCATCTGCATAACACAGGTTATTGATGAGTCTCCCTCCAATCCTGATGCCCCACACTCCTCTTCCTAGAGTCCAGCTACTCGGAATATTTGCTCAGCATAGAGATTAAATAGATATGGAGAGAGAATACAACCGTGATGCACTCCCTTCTCAATTTTAAACCATGCAGTGTTCTCCTGCTCTGTTCACACAACAACCTCCTGGTCCAGATTTGGCTCCACATGAGTACAATTAAGTGCTCTGGGATTCCCATTCTTCTCAGTGTCAGCCACAACTTGTTATGATCAGCACAGTCAACTGCCTTTGCATAGTCAATAAAGCACGAATAGACATTCTTCTGGTATTCCTTACTTTCAGCCAGGAGCCCTCTGACATCAGCAATGATATTCCTGGTGCCACAGCTTCTTCTAAATCTTGCTTGAACTTTTGGCAGTTCCTTGTGTACTAGCCATGTTTGAATGATCTTCAGCAGTATTTTGCTTGCGTGTAATATTAATAATATTGCCCAATATTTTCCACATTCAGTTGGATCACCTTTCTTGGGAGTAAGAACAAAAAAAATTGCTGATAAAAAAATAAAATATTGAAATCAATAGATTATAAATTAATCTAAGCTTCAATAAAACTACTTAGAGTTTAAAAAAGGAACTGTGCTTTACAAGGTCTTCAGTGGCTGACTTTTTAGACATAGACAGCCAGCACTTTCTTTCAAAGTACCTCTGGGTGGCCAGAAGCCACCAATCTTTCAGTCAACTGCCAAGCACATTTTAGCCATTTGTACCATGCAGGGACTCCCATAAAGAAAAACATGTACCTAAAGTCAACTTTGAATCAAGGACAAACAAAAAGCTTGATGACATATAAAAGTCTTCTTTAAAGCCTCAAAGGGAGGATATACTGAACCAAAACCTAGAAAACAAGAAAAATCCAAAGATACAAGTCCAAGTTCAAAGCCATCTTTAGCCTGGAGGCATTTGCTCGCTGGGAAGGAACTGAGGGCAGGTCTCTGCCCTTTGGCAGCCTCCTGGAGGGGGAGGACCACAGGTCCATGTTGGGTGCGTTAAAGGGAGGAGTTTGGTGAATTATTATTATTTGAAACTGGAACCAAATGAAAACACAATGCATATGAATGTCTAGCTTAACATTTCACTCTCTGGTGATAAGCAGCTAAATTTGAACTTAAATTAAGGTATGGGACTAGGAACGCCTTCAGGCCCCCACCAGACACAGCACAAATCCTATCTGGGGAAGATCGTAAACAATTTATCAGATGCCGTGCTCAGCATATAACTGAAGAAAATCAGGCACATAAGGAAACAAGAAACCTTGAGTAAGAATTGGCAGGAACAACAGATAATGCAAAAAGATCCACAGGGAATCCAAATAACAGAAATAGCAGATAATAATTACAAAGCAACTTTGCTTTCTATGTTCAGAATCACGTTTGAAAATGTTAGCAAGAGACTATGAATTATGTTGTTGTGATGTGCCCTCGAGTCGGAAGTAACTCACAGCTGACCCTCCAGATGCTTTTCAGAGGCTGTAAATTGCAAGCGAGGAGATTGCCCATCACTCTCCCAAAGAGCAATCAGTGGATTTGAACCACCTGTCTTTGAGTTGGCAGCACAACTCCTTACCCACTAGGCCACCAAAGTTCCTTAAGAATTTTAGAAAATGACATGTACAATTTTTGAAACAAAATTTATAACTGATAAAATGCAATAACTGAAGTAGCAAGTCAATGGACCGATTTAATTGTAAGTTTAACACAGACGAAGAAGAATAAATTAATGAACCAGAAGATAGATGAGAAGAAACACTTCAGAGTGCAGTGGCAAAAATGTGTCCAAGAAGAAAGGATAAGAGGCTTAGAGCAGAGAGTGAGAGGAAATCATACATATAATTGAAATTCAGTAGGAAAAAAAGAGAGTGGCAGAACCAGTACGTGATGAGACCAAGGCTAAAAAATGTTATCCAGGCTGATAGGGCTGATACGAGATTTCAGCATACAGACTCAAAACCCCAACGAATTTCAAGCAGAAAATGAAGAAACAAACAGAGAAATTGTAGAAAAACAAAGAAAAAGACTTAAACATACAGAGCCAACTGGCGTCACAGAGCCTCATGGCTCCAGGTGACTCCTAACCTGGATGTTTGTGTGTGGACTGAACTGGAGGCTTTCTTCACTGAACATCTGGGCCTAGGGGCGCTGAGGAGAAGGGGAAAGGGGAGGTGGGAACAGAAGAGAAAAATCTTAGAAACGGAAAACAAAGAGCATGACAAATGAGCAGTCCCCCGCCGTGGACGGTGGGCCCGGATTTGCTAAACGCCATCATAAATCACATAGGAAGGGGGGAGATGGCTGAACCAAAGGTACCATCAGCTTTGCTTAGAAAGTGAAATGGCAAGTCTTCTAGAGTAAACAGCTGGGAAACCTCACAGGACTGTGTGCAGCTGGCCAGCTTCAATGCTGGAGCGTGTAAGTTAAAAAGTAAGGAGGGGCATGAGTAAGGGAACACTGTAATACAATCCGGGGCCTGGAACATTCCTGGCCTGGAAAGGTCCATAACCTGCACCGAAATTGTTGATTTCCAAATCATAGAGACACCATGTGACAAAGGAGAACATCCCCACAGGGTTTCCCAGGTCACAGGGTGGCAAGTCACCAGACACTTCTCCTGGGGAGCTGCAAGGTGAGTTAGAACCTTTCACTTAGCAAAGAAGCATTTAATTATTGCAATACAGCTCCTATGTTTAAATTAATAATAAAATACAACTTCTATCTAAATTATGTCTCTCTCGTTGTCATCACGGGGAAAGCTGACCCTCATCCAGTTTCCGGGTTTCTGGAGGCTATAAATCACACGGGAAGGAGGTCACCCAGCTTTTCTTCCCTCAGAGGAGCCAGTATTCGAACAGCCTGCTTTTGGGATGCAGTGCAACTCCTTACCCGCTAGGCCAGCAGAGCTCCCTCTATGTCTAAAACAGACCCAAACAGAGAAATCTATAAAAAGGAATGTCTGCACACTCAGGAAACAATGCAGTAAGAGCTTTGACTCAACTTGTGGTTTTCCTCCCAGAATGGATCAAATTGTACAGACGTTTCTGAATCGTGAAGGCTTATATTCATCCACATCCTTGGGGAGGAGGGTCAGAGGTTCCAGCTGAAAGGTCACATCACCCCGGAAGGAGGTCAAGGTCACCTTCTGGCGACCTTCTGGGGAAGACACGCTCTTTTGTGTGTAGCACGTAAAGTCCTGCGCAGGCAGGTGGGTTTGTGTATGAATGAGTCTGTGAACGAGGTGAGAGCGGCAGTGTCCTGGTTAAGTGACACCCCACACATTCCCACCCTCCTCTCTGGGTCAGCCCAGCGCTCTGCCCGGCCACGTCCCGGCACAAGATTTACTCCTCCGTCCCCACCACCATCTCCAGCCACCTCTACTTCCTCAGGCCTTAATGCATTTTCTACATCAGTACAAGATTTATTCCAGGCAGGGAGATTTATTTAGCACATTCATGCTCGACAGAGAGGACAATTCCTCCTAGAGTTGTGATCTCATTTGCGGCTGGAAGCCTGGATGAGATTGCTCAGGTGACGGGCGGGGAGAGGGGCTGGTCCTTGGGTGGGCGTGAGTGTACGCCCAGGCTTCGAGGGAGACGTGCTAGGATTCACGTGGGCAGGTGAGCTGCAGGGTCTCCTGTGGGCGTGTGCGAATGTGTTTCTGGATAACACGAGAACACATGTGTATTGGCGGGTGCTGTTAAGTTCATTCCAACTCATGGTGACCCAGTGGACAAAACGCAGACAAAACGCTGGCCAATCATACACCATTCTCACCACCACAGAGTCCCTTCCGGCAGTCACAGCGTCAACCCATCTCCTCAGTGTACTTAGCTACACGCATACACACACACCCTCCCAGATGTGAGCAAAAGACAGCTGAGCATGTGTCTAAGCATGTGAAAGCCTGTGTAATATGTGTATCCAGTGTCTGCAAAGATAAAAGGCTATGCCTTAAGAAATTACAGTATGTACACATCTTCACTGTGATGGGAATGCCATTCGTTAATTGCTAGGGGATTATTTTAACAAAATCAGAATCAGTAAGGAAATTAGGAAAATTATTGTGATCCTATTGTCCAACATAATAAATGCCATCAATGTCAATGAATTACAAAAAAACAAAACTAAAACAGGCTTCCCCTCCATATTTTCTTTTAGGAGGGAAGGTCCATCCCTTTGGGAATGTAGTTTTCTAAGAAATCTATTATTATTATTTTACCCTAAACCAAAAAAAAAGGTCTGTAAGTTGGGGTAAATGACTCTAAAAGGAATGAATCTTAGTTTTCCCTTCGAGTCCAGCATCTTGTTGTATAAATAAACTTCCTGTTGAAAACGAAAAGCAAAACAAAACAAAACTCCACGGCTGTTGACTTAGTTTGGCCTTATGGTAACCCTGTGTGGACAGAACTACCCAACAGGGTTTTCCCGATCATCAATCTTTATGAAAGCAGACTGTCATGTTTTTCACCAAGTGGCTAGTGGGTTCAAATGGCTGATATTTTGGTTTACTGCTGACATTTTTAACCACTGCTCCACCAGGGCACTTTTACTGAATTATTCATGCACAAATTGCAAATGCTTTCTTATATATATTTACACCACAGTCGGGGGGGGGGACTTAAAAAACTAAGCAATGCACCACTTGAAGAATGCAATCAGTGTTACTGAATTATTCTTGTCAAAATTCTTTTTTAATTTTTTTAAAGAAACAGGCATCTGAAACTTAGAATTTTATTTCCCAAGACCTATATTTAAGACCTGTCTCCTGAACATATTAAACTGAGTCACCTTGCTCAGATGATTCACCTCTCTGAATCTCAGGTATAAACTGGGGGAAGTGCCTTTCTAAAAGATTGGTGTGACTCTTAAATGTGTCAGTTGCTATTGAGCCATTAAAGAGTGTTGTAAATTTGTTTTACAAATTATAAAGCCTCCATTAAAAAAAATGACTATGTTTCTTCTCCGCTCCCGTTTCACTTAGTATAAAATTCCACCTTTTAAGTCTGACCTTGAAGAAGCCCTGGCAATATACCAAAAGGTGAGCGGTTTGAGCCTAACAGTTGACAGATAAAGCCGTTTGCATCCTTTAACCTTTGCCCCCATAAAGGCTACAGGTTTGGGAACTGGAGTCTGCTCTACTGGGTTACTATGTCATAATCAACCCCATAGCAGTAGGAGTAGGCTTTGGTTTTGAAATCCGACCTTGAAGTCCTGTCCTGCCTGGCCTGCCTGCCTGCCTCACGGTCCTCAGTACCTGGCTTCCCTCCTTCAGGCATCTGTCTTGTTGCACTGTCTATCTCTGTCCCCCTAGTCACCACTCTGGTGCTGCCCCTCTGCCTGCTGTGCTCTGCCCCTCGCCCTGCCCTCTGATAACCCTGTGTCATCCCTCTCAACTCACATATCTCCTCCCCATCACACAACCTGCATCATTTTCATCGGAGCACTTACTCCGACCAGAAACTATCTTGCTCATGCACTTACCTAGCTTAGTGCCTGTTACTCGTGGCCTAGTGGTAAAGGAGCTGTGCTGCCAACCCAAAGGCATATGGTTCAAAACCACCAGCTGCCACATGGGAGAAAAACTGGCAGTCTCCTTCTCTTGTGCAATATTACCTCTGAAAACCTGCTGGAGAGTCAGCTATGAGTTGGTTATGATTCATAATAACATCAACTCCTTCCCCTGAAATGTAAGCTCTGAAGAGAAAGAGAGAACCGTTGTGATGCTGTTGATTCCTGGATCCCTGGATCAGTGCTCAGTGAGCAGGCAGAACTCACTACTGGTTGAGTAAAAACTCAATCTCACAGCTGTCTAGTTAGCTCCGACTGTGAGTCATCTCTTCAGTTAGCAGCCCAAAGTGTAACATATTTAGCCACTAGGGGAGGCCTTTTAAATGTAATCACATTAGGAGAAAAGGAAGGTAATTTATTCATTTACTTTACTGGTGGCATAAGAAGTAAGAAATTGCCAAAACAACTATGAGATATCATCTCACCCCAGTAAGAACAGCAAAATTTAAAAGAACAGCAAGAAACAAATGCTGGCGAGGTTGTGGAGAAACCAGAACCCTTATTCACTGTTGGTGGAAGTGTAAAATGGTGCAACCACTGTGGAAGGTGGTATGGCGCTTTCTCAAAAAGTTGCAAATTGAGATACCATTTGACCTGCAATTCCACTACTGGGAATATACCCAAAGAGACCATAACTGTTACCCAAGCAGATAAATGCACACCCATGTTTATCATGGCTTTGTTCACAATAGCAAGGAGTTGGAAACAACCTAAGTGCCCATCAACAAATGAAGCTGGGGTATATTCACACATTGGAATACTACGCTGCACTGAAAAACAAAGAACTCATGCAATATTATTCAAAATGGGTGACCCTGGAGGATATTATGCTGAGTGAAATATCTCAGTCACAAAGGGACAAGTCATAGTGCCACTGTTGCAAAATGGGATTGACATTGGGGTGGGGAGGAGACTGAGAAAGATGGGTTCAATAATGTATACTGCACTGAAACAGATGAGGGAGAAAACTGTTTAAAACGGATATGTGATTAGGTATTTTTGTCATAACAGGAATCCAGAGTGAACGCTGCATAGTGGAGTGGACCTGGGGGAAGGGATTGTAAAACAATGAGAGAATTTTTCTTTTACTTTCCAAAGAGAAGAGTGTATTGGGAGGGTGGGGTGGGCAGGGAGAAAAGTGTAACAATGAACAAATGGAAATCCAGTCTCTGTAAATTTTCATTTAAATTAATTTTAAAAAACCAGTAACAAAGTTCAAAATCAATAGTCAAAATAAGGCCAGAGGTGGACTGTGGAATAGATTGTTCATTACTCATATGCAAATTAAAATTAAAACAAGTCCATGAGAGCCATAATATAACCTTGAATTTATCCCAACTAAAACTAAAGACTAACAAGTGCTGATCCAAGCCATGATATTTTCTATTATTTATATGCATTTGAAAGTTGAACAAAGAGTGAGAAAGACCAAAGAAGAATCAGTGCCTTTGAATTGTGGTGTCAGCAAAGAATATTGACTCTCCTAAGGACTGCTAAAAGATTAACCAAGTCTGTCTTGAAGGAAGTGCCACCAGAGTTGGAGGCAAGGATGGCAAAACTCAACTGTGATACTTTGGGCAAGTTGCCAGTGGGGCCAGTCTTTGGAAAAGGACATCATGCTGGGAAAGGTAGTGGCTCAGAGAAAGAGAGGAAGACCCTCAACAAGATGGGCTGACACAGTGACTGTAACAATGGTCTTACACATGGAGATCATGACGGTGGGGCATGACAGGACAAGGTTCTGATCTGCTATTCATAGAGTCATATGAACTGAGCTGACATGACAATACCTAACAACAACTGCGGTATTGCAGAATCAAAGGGAATATGCATAAAATGTGCTTCTTTTCTTTTCTTCTCTTTTTGTTTGTTCGCATATTTTTATTTTCTTGTTTTTGTTTTTCATTATGTATTCACATTTTTTTAAATGTAGGGAATACTTTATATTTTTCTATAATCAAACCAATGTAAATAGGACCTTAGAAATTTAATACAGTGTGTTACCCCTGTACAAATGGAAAGGAAAAAATATAAGCAGTTTAGCATTTCTAGAAAAAGAAGAAAAAAAAAAGAAGTAAGGAATTGCACTGCCAACCCAAAGGCAGAAAGTTCAAATCCACCAGCTCCTCTGAGGGAGAAAGATAGGTAATCGCTTCCTGTGCAATTTGCAGTCTCTGAAGACCCCCTGGAGGGTCAGCTGTGAGTTTATTCCAACTTGATGGCAATGTTGTTGTTGTTATGTGCTGTTACCTGTAACTCATAGTGACCCTATGCGCAACAGCTCTGAACCCTGCCCTGTCCTGAGTGAGTCTCACTGTCTCCAACAAACCTAGCCCCATTATCTCAGTTACTTTGTCAATCCATCTCATCAAAGGCTTCCCCTCCTGCACTGTCCCTCCACTCTTCCAAGTATGATGTCCTTCAGTAAGCCAACATGCCTTAAGTATGTGACATAGAGCTTCAAAATCCTTGCCTCTAAGGAGCGACTTGGTTTCACATTCTATAGGTCAAACCTATTTGTTCTCTTTATAATCCATGGAATGTGCAACATTTTTCTCCAGCACAACCACAACTCAAAGGCATAAATCCTCCTTCTGTTATCCTTAGTCATTGTTCAGCTCTCTGATGCACGGCAAGTAATTGTGAAGACCATGGCCTGGATCAGATGCACCTTAGTTTCTAGATTGACAGCATCACTCTTCAGCACTCTGGACAGATCCCTGACAGCAGATTTTTTCCAATACAATTCGTCTTTTGATTTTCTGACTGCTAGTGCCAAGAGTGTCGATTGTGGAACCAAACAAGCTAAAATTGTTAACAATCTCAATCTCCTCTCCATATAGCATAGTGCTGCCAACTGGCTCAGTGGTAAGAATTTCCGTCTTCTTGATGTTGAGTTTCAATCCATATATGAAGGCTGCATTCCTTGACCTTCTGCAGCAAATGCTTCAGGCTCTCATTTTTGGCAAGCAAGGTTGTGTCATCTGCATAATGCAGTATGTTGATGAGTCTTCCTCTAATTCTGATTCTACATTCTACATTCCTCCTCCTCATAAAGCCCAGCCTCCAGAATGATCTGTTCCACATTTACATTGAAAAGGTATGGAGATAAGACACATACCTGACGTAGACCTTTCCTGATTATGAACCATGCAGAGCAATAAGATATTTTTAATTTGAAATTAAATATTTTCTATTCTATGGGGTTTTGGACATCCTATTTGATGCTGCTGTGCCATAGGGCATAGCTGAGGAACATCTACATAAACTCAGGCTAATACCTTGATGTTTAGGTTTCTTTGGAAAAGAAAGTCAGTCAAAATAAGTTTTGATAATTTTCAAATCTAGCAGCCCATGAGATTGAAATTGTTCACAGCTTTAGTTGGTGTGGCTCCATGGTCAACACTCTTGGTACCAGTAGCCAGGAAATTGTCTAATGTTAGGGACCTCTCCAAAGTACTGAAGAGCAATGGTGTCTCTCTGGAGACTAAGGTGTGACTGATACAGGCCATGATCTTTGCTATCATTGTTATGTACCAGAGAGTTGGACAATGACCAAGGAGGATAGAAGGAGAATTGATGCCTTTGAGCTGTGGTGCTGGAAAAGAGTATTGAGAATCCCATGGACTGCTAGGAAAACAAACAGATTCAATGTGGAAAGGGTTAAACCGGGTGGCTCCTTGGAGGCAAGGATTCTGAGGCTCCATCTAACATACTTTGGACATGTTGTAAGGAGGGACCGGTCCTTGGAGAGGGACATCATGCTTGGGAGGGTGGAGGGACAGCGTAGGAGGGGAAGGCCCTCTATGAGGTGGATTGATTCAGTGACTGGGGTAATGGGGATGGGAGTGTCGGAGACAGTGCGATTGGCACAGGACAGTACATAGGGTCGCTATGGGTCGCAAGCGACTCGACAGCACATAATAACAACAGCAAAAAGTAGCCCCTGGCGCCTGGATCCTGATTAAAACGAGCACTCCAAATGGCTGCCCACATCGCCTGCAACATAATCCAGAGTATAAAAGTTTGTGAGAATCTGTGTATGATGGACACAAAAATTAGAATCCGTTTATATCACTATATAGTCTTTCAAAAACTATTTGGAAAGCCCTTACTGTGTGCTGGGAACTCTAACAGGCCCTGGGAAACATTGATGTCCATGATGGGGCAGACATCACTAATTCCCAAAGTAAAACAAAATTAAAACTACACAAAGGGCTATGAATGCTTATCGTCAGTGTGCAGAGAGCTGAGAGCATTTGGCCAGGGCACGCATGTGACCTGGAGCTCAACAATGGCTTTCTTGTGGTTCTGAGCATTGCAATTTCTCACCCATGTTTGTGTTCCTTCTCTGATGTTATTCCTACAGGTGCTGAGCACCAAGCAGGAAGAATCTCCCATCTTCTAGGATGTAATGAACTGAATGGATTTGCCTTTTGGCCTCCTGCCTGATCTCCACCTTCAATCAGTCTATTAAATATGCTGCCACCACTCAGTTCTGGGTCATGATGAACCACTACCAGGTTTCCAAACTGTAAATCTTATTCCACGGAGTGGCCTGTGGATTTGAACCGCAGTCCTCTCCATTAGCTTCCCAGAACTAGGCCAAGGGGGCTCCTTTTAAACAATGCAACCAGGCTAATAAACCCAGAACCTAGAGGCCCACATCAAAGCTCTCCTGCTTAGCATTCAATCCATCAGCCATCTAGATCTAACTTGAATAATAATAATAATAATAATAATAATAATAATTTCTAAGCTCTGTTGAATGTTTGAATATGTATAGCAAGTAACTTTGAAGAGCATGACCTGGATCAGGTGCACCTTGGTCTTTAGACTGCTCTTCAGCACTCTGGAGAGGTCCATGACAGCAGATTTTTCCCAATGCAATCTGTCTTGATTTCCTGACTGCTGGTGCCAAAATGTTTTTTTTTTCTGTTTTCTTTTTTTTTTTCTATAATTATATTTTATTAATTTTCATAAACATTTACAGAGATTTTGGGCTTCCACTCATTCATTGTTGCACTATTCTCTCTACCCTCCTCCCAGTTTGTTCTTGTCCAAATGCCACAGTGCTTGTCAAAGCCAGTTCTGATTAATCTTCTTTGTCAGTGTGTCCTTTGCCATTCCCTATCACTCCTCCCTGAGAGAGACTTCACCCTGAGTCATAAGGAAAAGGGGACGGCGTATTCTCTTAGCTACTTCCTGCTGAAAAGGGACGCTGTGGGTTTCAGGGTGAAGATCTTCTCTCACTACTCTAAAGGGCCCCTTTGGCAGTAGGAAACACATAGACTATTATGGAGATTGATTTTGGAATTCAGATGCACTCTTATTGATTGTGCTTGGCTGTACATGTACATATCCTTCAAGATGTATCATGGGGGTGTTGCAACCTAGAAGACACAAATTTGACTAACAAGTTATAAGTACATGAGTCCAAAAATTATGGAAAAGTAAAAGAAAAGATTCTTTCATTGTTTTACAAACACTCCGCCAGGTCCCCTCCACCATGCAGCCCTCGCTCTAGTCTCCTGTGATGGCAGAAATACCCAGTTACATCTCTCTTTTAGACGGTTCTCTCCCTCCTCTGTTTCAGTGCAGTATACATTATTGAACCCATCTTACTCAGTCTCTCCCCAACCCCAAGGACAGTCCCATTCTACAACAGTGGCATCATGTAATATTTGTCCTTTTGTGACTGGGAGATTTCACTCAGCATAATGTTCTCCAGAGTCAACCATTTTGAATAATATTGCATGAGTTCCTTGTTTTTTAATGCAGCATAGTATTCCATTGTGCGAATATACCACAGCTTCTCTAGCCATTCGTTTTGGTGCCAAAATGTTAACTGTGGATCCGAGGAAGATGAAACTGTTAACAGTCTAAATCTCTTCTCCATTCATCATGGTGCTGCCAATTGGACCAGTGGTGGGAATCTTTGTTTTCTTGACATTGAGCTATATAATTCATATTGAGCACTGCAAACGCTTCAAATCCTCCTCCATTTTGGCAAGCAAGGTTGTGTTATCTGTATAACTTAGGTTGTTGACAAGTCTTCCTCCAATCCTGATGCTACATTCCTCGTCATAAAGCCCAACTATCTGAATTATTTGTTCCACATATAGACTGAAAAGGTATGGAGAAAGGATACATCCCTGATACACTCCTTTCCTGATTTAGAACTGTGCTGTGTTCCTTTGCTCTGCCAGACAATAGCTTCTTGGTCTAGCTTTGGTTTCACATGAGCACAAACATTCTGGGATTCCCATTCTTCCCAATGATAGCCACACTTTGCTGTGATCACACTGACTATGCCTTTGCATATTTGATAAAATATAAAGAGACATCTGTATTCCGGTATCTTCTGGTACTCCCTGCTTTCAGCCAAGACCCAGCTGACATTGGCAACGATGTCCCTAGTGCTGTGGCCTTTTTTAAACCCAGCTTGTATTTCCGGCTGTTCTTGTCTGGCATACTGTTCTACTAATTTTTGGATAATCTTCAGTAAGATTTTGCTTACATGTGATTTTTTTTTATAATTTCCACATTCCGTTGGATCACCTTTTGGGGAATGAGAATAAATATATCTCTCCCAGTTGGTTGGCCAGGTCGCTGTCCTCCAGATTTCTTGGCACAACCTGGTGAGCACATCTAAGGCTGCATCTGTTTGTTGAAATATGTCATATGGTATTCCATCAGTTACAAGGGCTTTCTATTTTGTCAATTCCTTCAGAACAGCTTGAACTTTCTTCTCTATTACTACTATGTTTTGATCACATGTGATTTCATGAAATTGTTCTGTGTAAGCCAATTCTTTTTGGTACAGTGACTGTGTAATCCTTCAATCTTTGTTTGTTTCAAAGAAGAGTTCTTTATTGTCTCACAGTTTTTCTACAGAAACAGCTGGTGGATTTGAACTGCATGCCTTCAGGATTGCAGTTCTTACTGTCTCACAGTTTGGTTGTTGTTGTTTTTTTTTTACAACGACTAAGGGTGAGAAGAAGATTTGATGTCTTTGAGTTGTGGTAATAGAGAAGAATATTGAACATACTCATGAACTGCCTGGAGAGGCACACTCAGGTCTGTCCTGGAGAGGCTGAAACCAGGTTTCCACGGAGGCAAGGAGTTTGAAGCTCCATCTGACATACTTTGTGCATGTTGTTAAGAGGGACCAGTCCTTGAAGAAGGACAACATGCTTCAAAGGGTAGGTGTGTCACAGACAGTGAGACTGCCTCAGGACAGGGCAGGGTTCAGAGCTATTGTGCATAGGGTTGCTATGAGTTGCAGTTGACTTGATGGCACATAACTACAACAACAACTGTTGGGTATTTACCACATATTGGATAAATTATGAAAAAGTCCTGGTGGCACAATGGTTAAGCACTCAGTTGCTGACAAAAGGTCATTAGTTCAACTCACAAACAGCACCACGGAAAAAAAGATTTAGAAGTCTGCCTTTTTTTTTGTTTTGTTTAATGTGTGTACTGTCAAATTGGATCTGACTGGTACAGGAGGTGATTGCTCCTCCTTCTTCAGTAGAGCATCTGGTGGATTTGAACCACACACCTCTGGGATTGCAGTGCAGTTTCCTGCCACTAGGCCACCAGAGCTCACCTAGAAGTCTGCTTTTATAAGTATTAAACCTTTGAGACCCTACAGGGCAGTTCTACTCTTAGAATTGCTGTGAGTTGGGATCAGTTTGACTAATGTTAGTTTTGGTTTGGATTTGGGTGCATTATAGTGTGTGAAACACTTTGCTGGTGCCTTTTCATTTAATCCTCACAGCCAGTTTGAAGCGGGATGTCTATTTTACAGACCGGGAAATGGGATATCTTGACTCTAGTGACATCACTACTAAGTGACAGAACCAGATCAATTCCAGCAGGCCAGGTGACTCTTGATCATGTCCTTTTCTATTCCGAAGGCATCTCCAACTTTAAGAGAGGCCCAGGTTGAGTTCAAACAATCATGCCTATATAACAAGGTCTCAATAAAGTCTCTGGACATGGAAGCTCCAAGGGCTTCCTCGTTAGTGATTTATACGTGCATACAAGATGGCCATGAATCCTTTGGTCCTGGAAGCACCACACTGGGAACCCTCTTGGGACTCTGTCTCTTTGTTTAGATCCTTTTTATAATAATAAAGCCATAATTTTAAGAACAGCACTTTCCTGAGTTCTGTGAGTTATTCTAGCAAACATCAAACTTGAGGGAAAAGTCAAATCCAGCAAATCAGAGGTGAGGGGGACTAATGCCATTGTGTGCTGTCAAGTCAGAAACAACTCATAGCTGACCTTTCAGCGGGTTTTTTGCCCAGGAGAGGACTGACCATCTTTTTCCCTCAGAGCAGCTGGTGAATTCTGTAAAAAGAGCAAGAGCTGCATGGGGATGGCCATATCTGACCTTTCTCCATTTCACAAAGGGGAACTGACCCCATCAACAGCAACACCACCACAAAACCAATTCCCATGAGGTCAGACATGTCCCCCACACTCCTGCACCTCTTTCTACTCATCTCAACATCAATCTTACAACTTTACTGGGTACAAAATCTGATGCAAGAGCTCACAGACCACACAGAACCATACTGGGGAAGTCAAAAAGGCTACAATTCAGGTTGTTTGTTGTTTTTTGTGTACTGTAAAGTTGGAACCGACCCACAGCTAACCCTCTAGCAGGCTTTCAGAAGCAGTTAATTACACAGGAGGAGATTGTCGGTCCTTCTCATGTGAAGCACCTGGTGGCCTCAGACCACATACTATCAGGACTGCAGCACAGCTTCTTGCCAGAAGGTCCCCAGAGCTCCCTAGAATTCAGATTAGTAGTCAAATAGAGTCGCTGAGTCTGAACAGCATCCAAAGTGTGCTACACTCACCTCAGCCTTGAGCCTCACGGCTTTAGGCCAGTGTTATAAAGTGCCCAGTCCTGCTTCATGGCTGCAGTTTTCCAGCGAACTTGGGCAAAGGCTCACGAAGGGCAGCAGTCAGCTCCATCTCACATTGGCTCTCTGGTCCTCTGCTTCAGCTGCTGTGGCTGTTGCTCTGGTCCTGAAGGACAAGTTGCATTCTCTTGCTGCTGCTGCTGCTGCTTCTCCTTTGCTAGTGGGGAAGCTTTTCTTCTGCTGCTGCTGGATCATTCAATTTAAGGGCAAGGCTAGCCAACCTCCTTGTGGATTGGAGAGAGAGCCAATCTCCTTGTAGATTGGAAAGATAGTCAATTCCTTTGAGGCTCGGCTAACACGCCTTATTCACATATCCCTGCTCATCCACATGACAAAGCCAAGCTCAGTGGCTAGAAAAGCCATTTTGAATTGTTGTTGTTGTTGTTGTTATGTACCATCAAGTCTCCTGTGACTCATAGCAACCCTGTACAAGAGCCCTAAACCCTGCTCTATCCTGTGCCATCCTTATTGTCTCTGACACAACTACTCCCATTGCCCCAGTGACTGAATTAATCCACCTCATAGACAGTCTTCGTCTCCTGCGCTGTCCCCCTCTGTCTTCCCAAGCATTACGTCCCTCTCCAAGGACTGGTCTCTCCTGGTAACATGTCCAAAATATGTCAGCTGAAGCCTTAGAATCCTTGCCTCGAAAGAGCAGCCTGGTTTCACCCTCTCTTGGACAAACCTGTTTGTTCTCCTAGCAGTTCATGGTATATTCAGTACTCTTCTCCATCACCACATCTCAAAGGCATCAATTCTCTTTCTAGCATCCCTAGTCATTATATAGCTCTCTGATGCATTGCAAGCAATTGAGAAGACTGTGGCCTGGATCAGGTGCACTTTGGTCTCCAGACTGACATTTGTTGCTCTTCAGTACTCTGGAGAGGTCCCTGACAGCCACCTTTCCCAATGTGATTCATCTCTTGATTTCCTGGCTTCTGGTATCAAAAGTGTTGATTACGGAGCTAAGCAAACTAAAACTGTTAACTATCTCAATCTCTTCACCATCCATAGTGATGTTGCCGGTTGGCCCAGTGGTGACAAACTTTGTTTTCTTGATGTTGAGCTTCAATCCATATTGAAGGCTGCCGTCCTTGACCTTCTGCAGCCAGTGCTTCAGGTCCTCCTCAGTTTCAGCAAGCAGGGCTGTATCATCTGCATAATGCAGATTGTTGATAAGTCTACCTCCAATCCTGATGTCACATTTCTCCTTATAGAGCCCAGCCTCCCAGATAACCTGTTCTACATATAGATTGAAAAGGTATAGGATACGTAGATAGGACACATCTGTAACATATACACATACCTATTTTGAACCATGTAATGTCTCCTGCTCTGTTCTGATGACTGCCTCCTGATATAAGCACAATCAAGTGTTCTGGGATTCCCATTCTTCTCAGAGTCAGCAACGGTTTGTTGTGATCCACACAGTCAAACACCTTTGCATAGTCAATGAAGCACAGATAGACATTTCTCTGGTACTCTCTGCTTTCAGCCAAGATCCATCTAACATCAGCTATAATATCCCTAATGCCACAACCTCTTCTAAACCCAGCCAGCACATGTTATGTTAACGATATTGTTTGATAATTTCAACACTCTGGTGTGTTGTTCCCATCCCAAAGAAGGGCAACCCAACTGAGTGTGGAAACTACAGAACAATATCATTGATTTCACATGCAAGCAAGATTCTACTGAAGATTATCCAAAAACGACTGAAACAGTACATCAGCAGAGAACTGCCAGAAGTCCAGGCTGGCTTTAGAAGGGGTTGTGGTACTAGGCATATTATAGCTGATGTTAGATGGATCTTGGCTGAAAGCAGAGAATACCAGAAGAATCTCTATGTGTGTTTCATTGATTATGCAAAGGCATTTGACTGCGTGGATCATAACAAACTGTGGCTGACTCTGACAAGAATGGGAATCCCAGAACATTTAATCGTGCTAATGCGAAACCTATACTTGGACCAAGAGGCAGTCATCAGAACAGAGCAGGGCAACACTGCATGGTTCAAATTTGGGAAGGTGTACGTCAGAGATGTGTCCTGTCTCCATACCTTTTCAACCTATATGCAGAGCATATTATCCAAGAGGCGGGGCTCTATGAGGAGAGGCATGGCGTTAGGATTGGTGGATGATCTATCAACAATCTGCATTATGCAGATGACACAACCCTGCTCGCTGAAACTGAGGAGGACCTCATGCACTTACTGCAGAGGGTCAAGGACTGCAGCCTTCAATATGGACTGAGGCTCAATGTTAAGAAGACAAAAATTCTCACTACTGGACCAATCGGTAGCATCAGGATGGATGGCGAAGAGATTGAGATTGTTCACAGCTTCAGTTTGCTCGGCTCCACGGTCAACACTCTTGGCACCAGTAGCCAGGAAATAAAAAAACATATTGCGATGGGAAAGTCTGTGGTTAGGGACCTCTCCAAAATACTCAAGAGCACCAGCGTCTCTCAGGAGACTAAGGTCCGCCTGATACAGGCCATGGTTTTTGCAATCACTTGTTAATGCATCAGAGAGTTGGACAATGACTAGGGAGGATAGAAGGAGAATTGACGCCTTTGAGCTGTGGTGCTGGAGAAGAGTATTGAATTTACTTTGGACTGCCAAGAAAACAAACAGATTCATCGTAGAGAGGATTAAACCAGGCTGCTCCTTGGAGGCAAGGATTCTAGGGCTTCGTCTGACATACTTTGGACATGTTGTAAGGAGAGACAGGTCTTTGGAGAGGGACATCATGCTGGGTAGAGTGGACGGACAGCGCAGGAGGGGAAGACCCTCTATGAGGTGGATTGATTCAGTGACTGGGGTACTCGGGATGGGTTTGTCAGGGGCAATGAGATTGGCACAGGATAGAGCACGGTTTAGGGCTGTTGTACATAGGGTCGCTATGAGCCGCAAACGACTCGACCGCACATAACAACAACAACAACAACAACAACTGTTGGGTCACCTTTCTTTGGATAATAAACTCCACAATTCAAATCATGCACCTTAGAGACTACAGTGTAGTTTCTTACCTAAAGGTATTAATACCATATATTCTTAGGAAAACAAACAGGGACAATGCTGTCAGGGTTTTGTTTTCAACAAGGGATAAACTGACATAATAACAAAAGCATAAACAACAAGTACAAAATAAATAAAAATTTGAAACTTTTGCTCATCTAAAAGCTTTATAAAAAAATTTTAAGGAGATTGGAAATCTCATGCATTGCTGGTGGGGATGTAAAATAAAAACCACTATGGAAACATATGATTAAGCATTATATGTATGACAACGATCTTAAACACGTGGGGGGGGGGTAAAAGAAAACATTCAACTATGAAAAAAAGAATAAATATTCTTTTTTAAAAAATAAGTACTATCCCCATTCTTGGGAATAACGCAGATGGTACAGCACTTCCTATATGTGGACTTATTCTAGCAACTGAAAAAATGCCAATATTTAGTTTTCAGTGGCTTGGTCCATTTTTGTACATCTGTGTATATGTATGAAAATATTTCCACAGGTTTATATGTAAGATTTCCAAATATGAAAGACAAATGAAGATTGGAATTATAAAGAAAATGGTGACAAAAGCAATAGTAATAAGCAGTATTTTTAAATTAAAAAAACACACGCCAAAACCCACTATGGAAGGAAATCTGTGCTTCCTCAGAAGATTGAAAACAGAAGTAACATTTGACCCAGCTATCCCACTACTGAGGAGCTCTGGTGGCCTAGTGGTAAGAAGCTGCGCTGCAATCCCAAAGGCATATGATTTGAATCCACCAGCTACTCTGTGGGAGAAGGACGGGCAATCTCTTTCCCTGTGATTTCCTGCTTCTGAAAACTCTCCGAAGTGACCACTCTCGAAGTCAGCGATGGGTTAGTTCCAACGTGAAGGTACACAACACAACAGCATTCCACTACTGGGAATATATCCTAAAGAAACCAGAGGGAGGACACAAACAGATGCACACACACACACACCCAGCTTTCAAAGAGATGGAAGCAATCCAAATGCCCATTGACAAATAAATGGACAGAGAAAACTGTAGTGCATTCACACAACAGAGTATGATGCAGCATTAAAAATAATGAACTTGCTGAATGCTATCGAACATGAATGAATCTAGAAGACATTATACTGAGCGAAATACCTCAGTCACAAGATAACTACTGTACGGTTAGAAAAACAGGAGGGTCAGTGTGAAGGAGTTAGACTTTCAGCAAGATGGACTGAAACAGTGATCTAACAGTGGAAACAAACCTAGCAAAGAGAATGAGGAAGGCACAGGCCCCGGGCATTTCATTCTGTGGTACACAGGTTTATTACGAGCAGAAACTAACACAACAGACCTAACAATAACAACAACAGGATGGTCATGATAAAAACAGAAAACAACAAATATTTACAAGGATGTGGGGAAATTGGAACCCATATCCATTGCTAGCAGGAATGTAAAACAGAGGAACTATTTTTGAGGTAGTTCTTAAAAAATCTAAAACCAGAACTACCAAATAATCCTGCAATTCCATGCCGAGGTATAACCAAAAACTTGAAAGCAGAGATGCAGAGCCATGTATGCCAACTTTCACTGAAACATTGTTCACAATAGTGAAAAGGTGGAAACAACCTAACTAACCATCAACAGATTAATGGATACACAAAATGTCATACATACATACAATGGAACACTAGTGACCCAATAGGAGACATGAAGTCTTGGCATTGTAAAATGGATGGAGCTTGAAGACATTATGCTGAATAAAATAAGTCAATCACAAAAGGGCAAATACTGTATGACCTCATTTAAATAAACAGACAAAAGGAAAGCATATAGATGCCAAAGTGTATTACTGGAATTGCACTGGAAAAAATTTGCTGTCAGAGACCTCTCCACAGTGCTAAAGAGAAACAATGTCAGTCTAGAGACTAAGGTGCATCTAACCCAGGCCATAGTCTTCACAATTACTTGCTGCACATCAGAGAGCTGGACAATAAATAAGAATAACAGAAGAAGGATTAATGCCTTTGAGTTGAGGTGCTGGAGAAGAGCATTGAACGTACCAAGAAAACAGTTTGTCCAGGAGAGAGTGAAACCAAGTTGCTCATTGAAGGCAAGGATTGTGAAGCTCCCTCTCACATGGATTTGGCATGCTGCCAAGAGAGACCAGTCCTTGGAGAAAGACATCAAGCTTGGAAGGGTAGAGGGACAGCACAGGAGAGGAAGTCCCTGGATGAGAAAGATTGACACAATGACTGGTATACTAGGGGTGGGTGTGTTGGAGATAGTGAGCTTGGCTCAGGCTAGGACAGGGTTCAGAACTATTGAACACAGGGTCACTATGAGTCACAGGTGATTCAAATGCATCTAACAATAACAAGACCAAGGGGAAGAAAGCAAGGAAAGGTCTATCTTGAGGATTACAAATTTCAGTACTATCTACATGAATGAAACTGGCAATAGCAAAAATTGATAAAATCTGTGGTGACAGAGAATTTATATTAATGAAGGAAGAATGACTCAGAAAAGGAGGATAAGAATATTTGTGCAACTTGAAAAATATAACCAGTGTCACTAAATTATACGTGCAGAAACTGCTGCTTTGCTGTGTGTGTTCTGCTTTGCATAATCAACAATGACTAAAATTTGGAAGAACAAGATTACAGCTATTTAGAGTTAGTCCTTCTACTCTGTCATGCAGGGTCGCTATGTTGTTAAATATCTCGGAGTCAGAAGCAACTGACAGCTGACCCTCCACTGGGTTTTCAGAGGCAGTAAGTCACATGGAAGAAGAATGCCCATTTTTCTCCCAGAGAGTAGCTGGTGAATTCGAGCTGTATACCTTTGGGTTTGCAGTGCAGCCATTTACCACTAAGCTACCAGAGATCCCTTAGCGTTGCTTAAAGTAGGATTCAACTCAGTGATACACATCAACAAATAAATTTAAGAGGAACATAAAATCTAAAGGGCCTAAAGACCTTGTTTTCTTTCTTCCTATTTATGGAAGGCAAGGCATTTTAAGAAGAAAAATTGTTTCCAATTCCTCATAGTGTTCCTTTAAGTGTTGATTATCTTGCAAGATTAACTTGATGGTCATGGCATTAAAGCTCTGACTTTGTATTAAAGTATATATATATATACTCATGGCTGTTAAACTGCAAATGACTCACAGCTGACCCTGAGAGACTTTTTAGAGGCTGTAAATTGCCAAGGAAGAGATTGCCCTTATTTCTTCTGGGGAGCCACTGATGGATTTGAACCTGTTGAGAGGCACAGAGTTTGGGCTTGCAGCTCGACTCCCAAAGACTACATACATCACAATGCATTTTCGAAAACAAAGAGGTGTAGGGGGTCCTAAGGATCCCTGGGCTTACTCCTCACATCACAGGGGGGTGAGGAAATCCCTGAATGTACCAGCAAGTGGGAAGAGTTGACACTGGCTACCAGCATAAAATGTACAAGATTATTAGTAGTTATGCCCTAGCTTGGGTACCAGCCTTGGTATCCTAGCCGACTGTGCCCTTTTACGTGCGAGCTCTGGCCTGGCTCTGATGGTTAGGTTCACAGGAGAGGTGCTGCCTTTGCAGTCAGGAGCAGAACTGAATCCTTTTACATGCAGTTAGTGGCATCAGAGCAAGTATTTAATTGAAGTGAAATGGAATGAAATCGGGATTGACTGATACCCGCTCACACACACTTCACACTTGACAAGGCCCACATCATGCATGCAATGCACACTCATGTATTAATTTATGATGATTTGTTTGAGGAGCAGGTTGGTATTCCCTTCAGTCATTTGTACTGATTGTAGGTCCTGCATCTTGTCACCCTCCCACCCTCACTGACTCGTCACTGACTTATGATCCTGTACAGGTCGGTGCTCGTTCTAGTGTGAGCAGCTTCCTGGTATTGTTGTTGTTACATGCTGTCGAGTCGCCTGCGATCACAGTGACCCTCTGCACAACAGCTCTGAACCCTGTTCTATCCTGAGTCAGTCTCACCATCTCCAACACACCTATCCCAATAACCCCAGAAACCATGTCAATCCATCCCACCAGGGTCTTCCTCTGCTGCACTGCCCCTCCACCATTCTGAGCATGATGTCCTTCTCCAAGGACTGGTCCCTCTTGGCAACATCCCAAAGTACGTGAGATGGAGCTTCAAATCCTTGCCTTCAAAGAGTAACTTGTTTTCATCCTTTCCAGGAGAGATTTGCTGTTCCCTTGGCAGTCCATGGTATATTCAATACTCTTCTCCAGCACCACAACTCAAAGGCATCAATTATTTTTCTATCATCTTTAGTCATTGTCCAGCTTTCTCATGTGTAGCAAGTAATTGTGAAGACTATGGCCTGGATTGGGGCACCCTGGTCTCTAGACTGACATCATTGCACTCTGGAGAGGTCCCTGACTCGTGACTCATACTCATAGGGACCCTATGTACAACAGCCCTAAACTCTGCTCTGTCCTGTGCCAATCGCACCGTCTCCAATACACCCATTGCAATTACCCCAGTCACTGAATCAATCCACCTCAGAGAGGGCCTTTCGCTCCTGCGCTGTCCCTCCACCCTACCAAGCATGTTGTCCCTCTCCAAGGACCTCTCCCTCCTTACATGTCCAAAGTATGTTAGACGGAGCCTCAGAATCCTTGCCTCCAAAGAGCTGCCCGGTTTAACCCTTTCCAAGTTGAATCTGTTCTCCTAGCAGTCCATGGTATTCTCAATGCTCTTCTCCAGCATCACAGCTCAAAGGCATTCTCCTTCTATCCTCCTTGGTCATTGTCCAACTCTCTGATGCATAACAAGTGATTGGGAAGACCATGGCCTGTATCAGATGCACCTTAGTCTCCAGAGAGACACCATTGCTCTTCAGTACTTTGGAGAGGTCCCTAACAGCAGACTTTCCCATGGCAATGCGCCTTTTAATTTCCTGGCTACTGGTGCCAAGAGTGTTGACTGTGGAGCCAAGCAGACTAAAGCTGTGAACAATCTCAATCTCTTCACCATCCATCCTGATGCTGCCAATTGGTCCAGTGGTGAGAATCTTTGTCTTCTTGACATTGAGTCTCAGTCCATATTGGAGGCTGCAGTCCTATTGGAGGCTGCAGTCCTTGGCCCTCTGCAGCAAGCACTTCAGGTCCTCTTCAGTTTCAGCAAGCAGGGTTGTGTCATCTGTATAACGCAGATTGTTGATAGATCTTCCACCAATCCTGATGCCACATTTCTCCTCATAGAGCCCAGCCTCCCAGATAATCTGTTCTGCATACAGGCTGAAAAGGTATGGAGACAGGACACATCCCTGGTATATGCCCTTCCCAATTTTGAACCATGCAGTGTTTCTTTGCTCTGTTCTGACAACTGCCTCTTGGTCCAACTATAGGTTTCCCATTAGCATGATCAAGTGACAGCAGATTCTCCTAATGCAATTAGTCTTTTGATTTCCTGACTGCTGGTGCCAAGAGTGCTGATTATGGAACCTAGGAAGCTGAAATTGTTTACAATCTCAATGTCTTCTTCATCTATCATCATGGTACTACCAGTAGGCCTTAATCTTTCTTTTCTTGATGTTGTGCTTCAATCCATATTGAAAGCTGGAGTCCTTGACCTTCTACAGCAAATGCTTCAGGTGCTCCTCAGTTTCAGCAACCAAGGTTGTGTCATCTACATAACTAAGGTTGTAATCTTCCTCCAATCCTGATGCCTCATTCCTCTTCATTATGTCCAGACTCCTGAATGATCTATTCCGCTTATAGACTGAAAAGGAATGGAGACACTGACCCACTCCTTTCCTCATTTTGAACCGTACAGTATTTCCCTGCTCTGTGCTAACGACTGCCTCTATATCCAAGTATAGGATTTACATGAGCACAGTCAGGTAGGTATTCTGGGATTCCCATCCTCCTCAAGGTCAGCCACAACTTATTGTGATCCACCCAGTCAAACCATTTGCATAGTCAATAAAACACAGACTTCTTCTGGTGCTCTCTGCTTTCAGCCATGATCCATCTGACCTTGGCCATGATGTCCCTCGTGCCATGGATTCTTCTAAACCCAATTTGTATTTCTGGTAGTTCTCTGTCAATGTACTGTTCCAGTCATTTTTGTATAATCTTCACCAGGGGTTTTCTTGCATCTTGCATTAGTGAGAACTGTTTGATAATTTCTAAACTTAGGTGGATCATAGCCTTTTGAAATTGGGATAAATATGGATCTCTTTCAGTCAGTTGTCCAGTTAGCTGTCCTCTGGGTTTCTTCCCCCCCCTTTTTATTAATTTTAATAAACATTTAAAGAGACTTTGGATTTCCATACATTCATTGTTGAACTTTTTTCCCTGCCTACCCCTCCCCCTCAATTTGCTTTCCTCTTTGAAAAGTAAAAGAAAACCTCTTTCATTGTTATACAAACCCTCCCCCCAGGTCCACTTAGATTTCTTATAGATTTGTCTAGTGTTTGGCAACTCTAGAGAGGTGGGCTACAAGGGTGAGTTCGATTCCAGGCTTTAAGGGTAGTGAGGGGCCGTCATCTTAGGGGTCTACTAGTTTCCCAGTCTCGCATGAGTCTGGTCAAAGTTGTGATTTTGAGTTTTGACTTACATTTCTCTCTCCGCCCATCCAGGACCTTCTGTTATGATCTTTTTCAGCGTGGTTAGGCACCATCTAATTCTTCTGGTCTCAGGGTCACCATATATGTACTGAACCAGGTGTTCTGTGGGGTGCTGGGAACAGGAGGCTAAAGACAACATCCTGGTGTGGAGGAGCCCACAGAGCTGAACATCCAACACAAAACCTGCTCAGAGCTCCCCACCCACCCTGTTTCCACTCGCTCTGAATTCCTTCACGCAGATTACAAAAACGTCTCAACATTCTGTGGGGTTTTTGCTTGTCTCCTCTGATGGATCGTTGGTTTCTCAAAGGCCAGAACCTTTCCTTCTATTTCTTTTTGTATATCTTACAACAACTAACATACAGACCTTTGCTCAACTCCTATTGACCACTCACATTTTTTCTTTGCCTTTTCTTGCCGAGGATAAGGTTGACACAAGCGGCAGATTGGAATTACCACGAATCTTGCATTTCACATCAGACAACCAGGCTTTGCTTTTTGGATCTAATAACTCTGATCAAAACAGAAGCTTTTCCCCAGGCTGGCATTTGGCCTTAGTAATAGAAGGCTAAACTGAAATGAGGTTCATAATATTTCTAAATCGCTCTTCCTTACTGCTTGGGTCTGAACATCAGCCATATAATATGTGTCAAAAAATAAGTTCAGACCTAAATTTCAAAAATGAAATGCTGAGAGAAAAAAAGGGGCAATCCAGAGAAGAAAATAGATTATATAAAATACTATTAATATAAAAAATTTTAAACAAACATGCGGCAGACTGTATTTCCCAGAAATGGCCACAACAATAAAGTCAATTTAGAAACAAAAAAGTGATCAACAAAATAGGAATAGAGGGGAATTTCTTCAACATAGTAAAAGTATATATGCAAATTCAAGAGTCAACATTGTTCTCAATGGAGAGAGATTAAAGGCATTCTCTTTGGGAACAGGAACTAAACAAGGATGCCCACTATTACCTCTCCTATTCAGTATTGTTTTGGAAGTCTTAGTGATAGAAATAAGAGAAGAGAAGGAAATAAGAGGTTGGCAAAGAGAGGGTAAAATCATCTCTCTATGCAGATGATATGATAGTATACTTAGAAAACCCTAAAGACTCAGCAAGAAAACTACTGGACATAGTCGACCAAGACAGCAAAGTATACAAGATCAACATACAAAAATCAATTGGATTTCTCTACAGTGGCAAGGAGAATACAGACCTGGAGCTAAGAAAAACAATACCCATCACAATAGCTAATCACAAGATTAAATATTTGGGAGTAAATCTAACTAGACACAAAAGACTTATTCAAAGAAAACTATAAAACATTACTACAAGAAACAAAAAGACCTGGAGAAATGGAAGAATATACCATGCTCTTGGATAGGAAGACTAAATATTGTAAAAATGACAATTCTACCAAAGGTAATCTACAAGTTCAATGTAATCCCAATACAAATACCAATTCCATTCTTCAATGAGATGGAAAAGGCAATCTCCACCTTCATTTGTAATGGAAAGAGACCCCAAGTAAGGAAAGCACTCCTGAAAAAGAGAAAAGGTAGGAGGCATCTCACTCCCTGATCTCAAATCCTACTATACAGCTGTGGTGGTCAAGACAGCATGGTACTGGTACAATGACAGACACATATCAATGGAATAGAACTGAGGACCCAGAAATCAGTTTATCTACCTATGGCCAACTGATTTTTGACAAGGAGATGAAATACATTAAGTGGTGAAATGAAAGCCACTTTAACAAATGGTGTTGGCAAAATTGGGAAACTATCTGTAGAAAACTCAAGCAAGACTCACACCTCACAAAACTCCATCACAATAGCTAAGAGATGCAAATCAAAACAACTATGAAACAATATCTCACCCCAGTAACAATCGCAAAGTTCAACAGAGCAGCAAACAGCAAATGCTGGAGAGGTTGTGGAGAAATAAGAACACTTATTCACTGTTGGTGGGAGTGTAAAATGGTGCAACCTCTATGAAAGGCAGTATGGCACTTTCTCAAAAAGTTGGAAATAGAAATACTGTTTGAACCAGTAATTCCACTACTGGGAATTTACTCTAAAGAAACCAGAACTGCCACCCAAACAGATATCTGCACACCTATGTTGACTGGTGCATTGTTCACAACAGCAAAGAGATGAAAACAACCCAAGTGCCCATTAAAAAATGAACGGACAGAGAAGCTGTGGTAGATACACACAATGGAATATTACACAGTACTGAAAAATAATAAAATATTATACAAAACTAGTCACTCTGGAAGACATAATGTTGAGTGAAATATTTCAGTCACAAAAGGACGAGTACTATATAATTCCACTGTTATAAAATAGGACTGACATGGGGGTTGGAGGGAAACTAAGAAAAGATGGGATAAACAATACACACTGCATTTAAACAGATGAGGGAAAGAACTGTTTAAAAGCAATATTTAATTGGGTATTATTTGCATGACAACTGTCCAGAATAAGAGGTGCATAGCAAAGTAGACTCAGGGGAGGGAAGGGAGGATATTGTGTAACAATGGAAGAATTTTTTAAAAGAGAAAAGTGAACTATAGGGGCGCAGGGAGGAAAATGTGCAACAATGAATGACTGAAAATCCAAGTTTTCTGTAAACTTTCATTAAAATATCAATTTAGAAAAGATAAAAAAGAAACACAAGACTTTCATGTTCGTTCAATTGAGAAGGAGAGTCTACGTCCCCTTCCCTAGAAATGAGGCATGTTTTGTGGCTGATTTGGCCAATAATTATGGCAAATGTGATATTCCATAACTCTCTAAAGCTATAGCAGTGTAATGCATTTCTAAATTGTTCTCTTAGAACACTCATTCTTGGAATCCATCTCCCATATTGTGAGGAAGCTCAAGCAATCTGTAGAGAGGTTTATATGGCGAGAAACGTAGTCCTAGGCCACAATCCGAACTGAACCCCCAGTTTGCTTACACCAACCTGCTAGCGTCATGAATGAGCCATTGTGAAAATGACTCCTCCAGTCAAGTGAACACCGTGTAGTGTAGGGTCATTCCTGCTGGGCCCTGCTCAAACTGCACACTCCTGTACAAAGTAAATGACTGTCATTATGCTTTTAAACCACTAATTTGAGGTGGTTTGTTATCAGGTATTTGATCAAGGTGTTATCAAGTGACCCTTATCAGCACAAAATCCACTATTTTGTAGTTAGCTTATGAATCTACAAATGTCTAAGTGCAAGATGAGAGAGGCACAGCAAAAGCACTGTGGATGCCTCCAAGGGAGTGAGAAGGGGCTAAGATTGTAGATGATACTCCTGGAAGATTTCAGCCATAATAACAAATACTTTACATACATGCATGTATCTTTAAAAAGAATGCATGCATATGTCATCTCGAGGAGTTTCTTCTAGCTATATAGAAAAATAAAGATTGATAAAAAATTAGTAGTTAGTGATTCTTTGAAAGTAGATATCTGCAATATTTTCCCTGTACTTCTAAAATTTTAAAGTTAAAAGAAGAGATTCTTGCTACCACCAAGAGAGAAGCAGCAGAGTGTAGCCCCTTTGGGGGCCAGAGAGTCCTGTGCATGACAGAAGAGAACAGACACCAAAGCAGCAACAGCAACCATGGTAGAACTGAGGGCAACCAGAGCCCAGTGTGAGGCAGAGCCGACCTGGAACTATTGCCTAATAGAGCCAGAACTGAGGAGTCTCTGCCCAAGCTTAGGGCTGGAGGGAGAGGCCATGATTGTCAGAACTAAAAGAGCTGGGTGACACTGGCCCAAAGATGCAAGGCTGAAGGGCAGATGGCCTGCAAGCTCACTTGAAAAGCTGTCTTGACTGAAGAATTGTAGCCTGTTTCTAACCTGAATTGTAACTTGTTGTTATGTGCCTTCGAGTTGCCTTTTGCCTGTGCCTGTTGCCTCTTAGCGACCATATGCACAATAGCTCTGAACCTTGTCCTATCCTGAGCCAGTCTCATTATCTCTGACACACCTACTCCCATTACCTCAGTCACTGAGTCAATCCATCTCATCCAGGGTCTTCTTCTCTTGTGCCGTACCTCTCTATTTCCAAGCATGATGTCCTCCAAGGACTTGTCCCTCTTGGCAACATGCCCAAAGTATGTGAAACGGAGCTTCAAAATCCTCTTCTCTAAAGAGCAACTTGGGTTTCACCATCTCTAGGACAAATCTGTTTGTTCTCTTGGCAGTCAGTCCATGGAACGTTAAACACTCTTCAGCACCACAACTCAAAGTCATCAATTCTTCTGTCATCCTTAGTCATTGTTCAGCACTCTAGTGAGTAGCAAGAAATTGCAAAGATCATGGCCTGGATCAGGTGCATCTTAGTCTCCAGACTGACATCATTGTTCTTTAGCACTCTGGAGACGTCCCTGACGGATTTTCCTACTGTAATTCACCTTTTTGATTTCTAGTGACTACTAGTGCTGAAAGTATTGACTGTAGAACCAAACAAGCTCAAATTGTTAATGATCTCTATCTCTTCTCCATCTATCATGATGCTGCCAATTGGCCTAGTGGTGAGAATTTTTGCCTTCTTGATGTTGAGCTTCAGTCCATGTTGAACACTGGAGTCCTTTGCCTTTTGCAGCAAACACTTCAGGTCCTCCTAAGTTTCAACAAGCAAGGTTGTGTCATCTGCATAGCACAGGTCGTTGATAAGTCTTCCTTCAAACCTGATTCCTCCCCATAAAGCCCAGCCTTCCAAATGATCTGTTTTGCATATAGATTTAAAAGGTTTTGAAGACAGGACACAACCCTAATACACTCTTTTCCTGATTTTGAACCATGCAGTGTATCCTTGCTCTGTTCTGATTACTGCTTCCTTGTCCAAGTATAGGTTTCACAAGGGCACAATCTGGTGTTCTGGGATTCTTTCTTTTTTTTCTTTTTCTTTTCAAGGTTAGCCACAATTTATTGTGACCTGTGACTTCCCTAATAAACTCCATAATCACAAAAAACCCCAAAACTTAAAAACTTATGGGGAAAAAACCAACATGCACATTTTCTGATTCTACAGGGAGCTCTGGTGATTGATTTTACAGTCTGCAAATTCAGATTTAGAATCTAAGATTTGAAGATTGAATCTAGTTCTCTCAACTTCTCTCCAATGCTCTTTTTTCACTTTTCTTCTTTTCCTTTCTCCAGTTGATACTAATACCTGTGCCTCCTCTGAGACCCTGCTTCCTTATGGTTTCTTTAATTATTTTTTTTCTCTCCGAAATCTTTATTCAATCTCTTTCTACAGTAGTTCTCTCCCTCCCCATCAGCCCTAGTCTCATAGGGAGAGGGATTTCCTTACCTGTTTAAGGCCAGTCTCTGCCCTCCACGCTTCATTCATTCCCTCTCAACTCCTTCAACATCCTGCCCACCAACCATGCCCAATATCTCCTCTATCTTCCACTTACCTTGTCTCTTCCATTTACAGATAAGTTCAAGTTTATCCTATTTATAAATTAAAACACACATATATGACCTCCAGCTACCCGCCTATGTCTCTTCTTCTTTTTTAAAAATAACAAATACGCTTTATTTAAGATGTGTGCTTTTGTAAAAGCAGGCTGAGGCCCAAACGATGTCAGCCCTATGACTTCTTGATGTACCAACCACTGCTACATGTTGTCACACTCAGCCTCCAGGTCCTCCCTGTCTTCATTATCTAGAGCTGCTGTAACAGAAATAACACAGGTGGATGGCTTTAACAAACAGAAATGTATTCTCTCACACTTAGAATTGAGGCTAGAAGTTCAAATTCAGTGTGCTGGCCCTGGAAGAAGGTTCTGTCCAATCTGGAGGAAGATCTTTGTCTCCTTTCTGCATCGGCAGGCCTGGCATTCCTGGGATCTTCACGTGTCTTGTCCTTCTCCCACGCTGCGGAGTTTCCCAGGGCCAGGACTTGGGTACAAAAGACAAACTCCATTCCCGGCTCCTCTTTCTTGGTGGTACTGCAGCCCCTCTCTCTCTGCTCACTTCTTTCTTTTAACTGTTGTAAGATAAAAGTCACTGTAGGCCACACTCCAGGGAAACCCCCTAACAATCCCCTTACAAGGCTATGACAGGATTGTGGGTGCTGCATCCCACCCTTAGTTCTCCAATAACTGAGTGATTTAGCAAACCATGGGGGGATCATTACATAACTGCCACATTATATGATTAACGTCTTAAACACTAAGAACCACGGCCCAGTCAAGTAAACATATTTTAGGGGTACAGTTCAAACCACAACACTCTCCAATTACTGATCGCGCTCTGGCCCTTATTAGCCAGTGAGATGGATTTTACAAAGATTCCCTCTGAAATGCCCATTCTCGGGGATTCTTCCCACCTTGTCTTGCTTGACCACACTGTTTGACACACCTTCTTTCTACCCTCTCACCATCTTGTTTTGGGCAAAACTCATCTCTTTTTCATCCTGACCCTTCTGCCTCCCTTCATGCTAAGATTCTTTTCTGCTTTTCTAGCTTTGCCCACCCTGTTGGTGGTAGAGTCCCCCAAGACACCTTCCTCTCTCCACTCCCACTTCTCTCCTGATGCAGAAGGCCCTGTATTTTCTCCTTGAGCACCAACTCACATTCCCAGATGTTGACTTACCATTTCCACAGAGATGTCCCACAGGCACCTCAAACACACTGTGTCCAAAACTAGGCTCATTCTCATTCCTCAAATTAACCCCAAATTCCTCCTGTGTTTTCCTTCTCTGCTTATGGCACCATCACTCACTCAGTTGTCTGGCTCAGAGATTTGGGAATGATCTCAGAGCTTCCTTCTCTCTTACCCCCCACATATAATTTGTGACCAAGTCTGGCGCATTATTCTTCCTAATTAGCTCTCAAATGCAAACGCCATTTCCCAGAGGCCCAAATCCTCATCATTTCTCACCTAGATTCCACAATTATCTCTTAACTGTTTTCCTTGCCTTCTGTGTCAATTCTCTTCAAAAGAGGAATCACATTTCTGCCAGAGTGAACTTTCTAAATGCACATCTTCAGCATGTCTCTTAGCTCCTGAGGGCTCTCAGCAATCCTGGGTGCTCCCTAACTTGAAGCTGTATTGCTCCAACTTCTGCCATTGCCTCTGCCATTGTGTGGTTGTCCTCTGTATCTCTGTGTTCCTTCTGTTTTATAAGAACAACACTCATTTAAAATTGGGATTGGGCCAATGTTTACTGACAATATCTTCAAAGACTGTTTTCAAATGAGGTGATGATCACAAGTACTTTGTTGTTGTTTTTTTTATTGTTGTTGTTAGGTGCTGTTGAGTCAAGTACAACTCATAGAGACCCTAAGAACAACTGATCTGAACCCTTTTCTATCCTGTGCCATCTTGACACCTCCTGACACACTAGAGGCCATTGCAGCAGTCACCATGTCATCCCACCTGGTCAAAGATCTTCCTCTCTTTCACCAACCCTCAACCCTTACTTGCTGCAGAAGATCAAGGAATGCAGCCTTCTGTAAGGACTGTATCTCAGTGTCAAGAAAAGAAAGATTCTTGCCAGTGGGTCAGTAAACAACATCATGATGGATGGAAAAGAGATTGAAATTGTCAACAACTTCATCTTGCTGGGATCCACAATTAATTAACACTCTTGGTACCAGCAGGCAGGAAATAAGGAGACATATTGTATTGGGATAATCTACAGTTAGGGACCTCTCCAAGTTACTGAAAAGTAATAATGTCACAGGTATTAAGGTATTAAGAGTTAGGACTTCAACATCTATTTAGTTCTTAGCATCCTACTATGACAAAACAAATTTATATCATCACACACACACACACACACACACACACACACACACACACACAGTAGTGTCTTAGGAGACCTAGTGTCAGCTGGACGTGGCCTGGTCTCTGGCTTCTTGAGGAGAGGAAGGTATGGGAGGCTCTGGGAGCTTGTGGTTTTCTTTTTGCCCCAAGTGTGGGTCAGCAGAGCAGACTTGCCAGATGAACTGGGGGTCTACAGCCCAGAGTTTGCCAGAATCTGAGAGTGGCAGCACAGTAAAATACTGAAGGGCCATAGGGCCACAGGCCCTCGGGTCTGTTTTTCATTGTTTTTGTTGAAACATTCTTCTAGGTCATATAGCCCTGGCATGTTCACTTGCTGTACAGCGGTCACTCGGTAACTCATGGTTGCTGTGAAGCTGAACACTCTGACACTGATGTGTCAAATTTGTTAATGGTTACCCATGGTGGACAGTGTTTGGTGGAGCGCCCCAATTAAAACAAGCTTGGAAGCAGGAATGGCATCCACTTCCGTAATAGCTTGCCTCCAGAAACCATATGAACCTGGAGAGAGGATGAAAGTCACACAGGTGTTGAGGACTTTCCTTCATAGGGTCGCTATGAGTTACCTACAAGTCAATGGCACTTAACAACAACAACAACAACAACAACACACACACACACACACACACACACACACACACACACACACACAGGAGAGGCATCCACTTCCTAAATAACATACTTCTGGAAACTCTGTGAACTTTGATAAATATCGATACTTGTAGAGGAGGGAGAGAGAGAGTAAGATAAGAGAGAAGCAAATCTAACCCTAGGTGTAAACTCCAAACTGGAAACTACACAAATGCCATTAGTAAGAAGTGTGAACATATACTTTACAGTGTATTGACAGAATGAAATATGCAGTGAGTATAATTAAGCAGTCAGAAAATCAAAAGATAAATTACAATGGGAAAATCTGCTATCAGGGACCTCCTCAGAGCCAATGATGAAAGAACAATGTCAGTCTAGAGATTAAGGTGTGCCTGATCCAGGTTATAGTCTTCATAATTACTTGCTATACATCAGAAAGCTGGACAATGACTAAGTGTGACAAAAGCATTGATGTCTTTGAGTTGTGCTGGAGAAGAGTATTGAACATACCTTGGACTGCCAACAGAACAAACAGGTTAGTCCCGGAGAGGGTGAAACCAAGCTGCTCCTTGGAGGCAAGGATTGTGAAGCTCTTTCTCACATAATTTGCACACATGGCCAGGAAGGACCAATCCTTGGAGAAGGACATCATGCCTCGAAGGGTGGAGGGAAAGCTCAGGAAAAAAAGAACCTGGATGAGATGGATTTACACAGGAGCTGGGATAATGGGGTTAGGTGTGTCAAAGTCAGTGAGATTGGTTCAGGATAGGACAGGGTTCAGAGCTATTGTGTACAAGGTCACTATGAATACAAGCGACTTGACAACACATAACAACAACATAAACAATGACATGTTGAATATCACAAACATAGGGTGAAAGAAGTCAGTCACAAAAGAGTACAAATTGTATTATTTCAGTTCAAAGCGAGGAAAATCTAATCCTCAATACTTAACGTGTGGTGAGGGAAATTCTTCCCTCTGATATCATTCCTTCTTCAGGTTGATGGTAAAGTTCTAAATGGTCCAGCTGCAGGTTACACAGCTAAGTTCCCTTCGTGAACATTCATCCAACTGTACAATGGTATACTTTTTTGTCTGTGTTTCTTTATGTATATTGCATTTCAGTCCAAAGTTCAAAAAACAAAGCACATTCAGAATCTAGTCTACAGGAATTATATTTGAATCTTCCCACATTGTCTTGCCTCACACCTTTTGACGCATTTGGTTTCAACTAGTTAGTGAATTCTTTCCTCTGTCCACTCCTGACTTAACATGCTTCTCAATATGTAGCTGAGCCCACCATTCATCCTCAAGGTGTGATATTCTCACAAAACTCACCATACTGACCTAACCCATCTCAACTCACTCTTTGGCTCCTGATGTCGACGTCCAATCTTTGTTTACTCTTATCTGTTGCCTGATATCCTCTAGAAAACTACATCTGAGTGCAGTGGAGTTGGTGGCAGTGTTAGTGGTAATGGTGACAGCAGTGGTAGTGTACATGGGTGATTTTAATTGGTGGTGGTTCTAGTGGTGGGCGTAGGAGTAGGAATGGTGGTGGTGCTCGTGGTGGCAGTGGTGATGTTGATGGTAGTGGTGGTGGTGGTGGTGGTGGTGATGGTAAGGGTGTGGTGGTGATTATGGTAGCTGTGGTAGCACTCATGGTAGTGGTGATGGTGGTGGCAATGGTGATGGTGATGGTGATGATGGTGGTGGTGGTGGTGGTGATCATGGTGGCCACTGTGGCACTGATGGTGGTGATGATAGTGGTATTGTTAATAGTAGTGGTAGTGGTGTGGTGGTAGTGGTGGTGATGTTGATGGTAGGATGGGGGTAGTGATTATGGTGGCCGTTGTGGCATTGATGGTAGTGGTGATGGTGGTAATTGTTGATGGTAGTGGTGGTGGTGTGGTGGTAGTGGTGGTAGTCATGGTGGCC
>NW_006399840.1:195556-205044 GCF_000299155.1 Elephantulus edwardii | reverse complement strand
GGTGGGGGGTGGTGATCATGGTCGCTGTTGTGGCATTGATGGTAGTGGTGATGGTGGTAATTGTTGATGGTAGTGGTGGTGGTGTGGTGGTAGTGCTGGTAATCATGGTGGCTGTTGTGGCATTGATGGTAGGGGTGATAGTGGTGGTGGTGATCATGATGGAAGTGGTGATGTTGATGGTAGTAGTGGTGGTGGAGATGGTAGGGGTGGTTGTGACTATGGTGGCCATACTGGCCTTGATGGTAGTTGTGGTGGTGGTGATTATAGTGGCAGTAGTGGTAGTGGTGATGGTGGTGGTGGTGGTGGTAATTATGGCGGCAGTAATGGCAATGGTGGTAGTTGAGGCACTGGTGGCAATGTGATGGTGGTGATGGTGCTGGTGGCAGCAGCAGTAGTGGTGGTGGCGGCAATGGTGATAATGATGGTGATGTCATCATAGCAATACGCTCAGAGTATTTTAGGAATATTAATGTAGTGGTGGTATGTGGATGAAGAGCTGGGGGAACTACCAGAAGACCAATCCTGCAAGAACACGCGCCTAAACTGGACCAAGGCAGCAGCATGAGAGGGGACAGAGGCCGGAACGAGGTCACCGGTCAGGGCTGGTGACCACACAAGTAAAGGCAGCGTCCCGGGTGCTCCCTCTTTAGCTGGAGAAAGAGAGTCCTTGGCAGAATCAAGCTCTAGGAATTCAGCTCTCTGCCACCGGGTCTGCCTGCTGAGGAAGCAGCCACCCAAACAAACAACACCCTTGCCTCCTAAGGAGTAAAAGAAACTCAAATCGAGCCATTTTCCATTCACCTTGCTGGAATTAATCATTCTGTGGGTAGATGCCGGTTTACTGGCCATTAGAAAAAGGACTGGGGCAGGAGGTGGCTGAGAGGAACCGAATCTGCCCAGGGCCCCCAGCCCAGCCCCTCTGTAGCTCACACCCACAGGACCTCCATTAGCTGGTGGAGAATCAATGGGGTTTAATTATTCAGGACCAGGCTTCGGGGGCTCCAATACACCCATTCTTTCTGGCATAGTTTTAAAGTCACCACTATTCTGGAAGCACGATCTCAGGTCTTTCTTCCCCCCCACCCCCACCCCCTGCCGGGTCTCTCTGGATAGTGGGGCTGACTGGAGTCAGCCATTCCTTGACCTCCCACAGCCCCTAGTCCAGGTATTTCACCCATCACCCTCTCATCTCCCACCATGACCGCATGAAGGGATGCTTCATGAGTAGGGGAAAGGAGAAAATTTGGGGAGAATGTTATCCTTGGTGGCTGCTGTCTGGGTAAGGTGCCCACATTATTCCTTTTTAATGCTCTGTTGCAAAATACACTGAATGTTTTATTCCAATCCACACTGAAGCATATTTCAGGGCAAATTTCCTATTGCCTGTCACAGCTCAGGGGGAAAATGAATGCACATTTCCCCGGCTCCATTAACTGGGGAAACAGGCTCACATTGCTACAAGGCATGTTTCCTGCAAGGGAGGTGGTGGGATGAGATCATCAGAACCAGTCCCATTGGGGCCCAGCGTGGGGTGTGCAGATGTATGGAGGGCTCCCCTTTGCACTCCTGGGGTGAGTGCCAGGAAGCATCAGGGCAGAGCAGACACATCTGCTGGATACTCCAGGGAACGTGCCCCAGTCCCTGCCTCAGCCTGTCTTCCTGTCTGTTATCTGTTCCTAGAGTCTTAACCTGAGATGGGATCCTATGGGGAAGAGGTAAGATCCTGGCTTCACTCCTTCGTGAAGGTGGAGCCCCGCTTCCTTATGTCACCAGTCTGAGAAAGGAGCATGATCTGGGGCACGGGAACTCTCCACTCCAGGGGCCCACAGGTTGCCAAAGACACAGTCTGAAATTCATGCCCTGCACACTGCCATCAGCAGACGGACAGAGAACTGCCTGCTCCCATCACTTCCTCTCACCTGTACGGCCATCAGCATCACAGGCCTGTGGCCCCATCTCTTACCTGCACCCTCCAAACCATTGTCTCATAGCCAAAAAAGGGATCCTAAGTCCACCCTCTCCCCTCTCTCTCCACCTCGAGGCCTTCCTGGGTGGCCCTGCCTGCCCACCTCTCCAGCTTCGTTTCCTGCTCCTTCTCTGCTAACTAGTACACGTGAATATGCAACAGACTGTTTGCTTTTCAACATTCTTCAAGAGCACAATTCAGTGACATGGGTTATGTTTTATCATGTTTATCACTTTCAGTCATTAACATTATTCTCTTTTGAATTTTTCCATCCCTCAAAATTGAAGCAAAAAAGCCCCTTTTCCTCAGCCCTTCATCCTCAGGGTAACCACTAGTAAACTTTGGTCTCTAGACACCGGCCTATCTAGATATTTCATCTATGCGGGATCATGCAATAGCTGTACCTTTGCAACTGACTTCTCCAACACTGAGTAATGCTTCCAAGCTTCATCCACACAGCAATGTGCATCGGAACGTCCTTCCTCTTGACATCACTGCCATTATTTTTGCTTTCCTTTCCAGTCCTTCAAAGACCACGAAGGTGTTTCACATTGCCGAGCCTTTGTTCTCATGGTTGAAATTATTTTCTTCCCCTTGTCCATGTGGGGAAATGTCTGCTTTTCTTGCAGCACCAGCTCCTGCTTCTCCTCTGTGAAGTCTTCCCTGATATCCCTGAGGCAGAGCTGACAGCGCCCTCCCTCACTCTTCCCTACCCTCCGCATCTACCTCAACACTTAACATGTGCTACTGAAATTACCTGTGGATGTGCTCAGACTGTCAGCTTGTGTCTCAGGCTCCTTCACATCCCAGCATTAGCAGCCACCTGCCCTTGTGTGCACATACTGAATGAGCAGCAAGGGATTCTCAAAGACGCCTGTTAGGTGCGTACTCAGTTTAAGTCTCCACAGGCAACCCAACCTTGGCTTCCTTACCCTCATCAAATTCCTGAAGCTCCTCTTGGGAGAACGTCCCCGCCCGGCATTGAACGTCCTATCCACGTGACACGTCTGTGCTGCTGAACTGTTCAGAGGGGGCTCTGGAGACCTAGTAAGAAGCTATGCTGCCAACCTGGAGGCACTTGGGTCGAATCTACCAGCTGCTCCGTGGAGAAAGATGGGCAATCTCCTCCCCGTGCTGCCACACTGCCCCTGGAAACCCGCTAGAAGGTGAGCTATGAGTTGGTTCGGACTGGATGGGACATAACAACAACCCTTTAACGCCTCACCTCCAGGTGAGTTAGTCTGAGTTGCTATCATCTTGCCACAGGTAGAGAGGAGCCCTCCACATTTGAAGTCAAGCTCTTCTCGCCACTCAAAACCCAGCCTTGGGCTAGGTGTGCTGCAGGTTTGCGGCTGAGCTTGATAACTGCAGACCTAGTCAAGACAGCTCTTCCAAAGAATACAACCACAGACACTTAGCATAGGGCACCCACAGCAAGGATGGCTCAGATGAGGAGGAGGCTGGAACGGCTCTGCAAGAAATCAGCCTCTTATTTGAAAAAGGACTGGATACTCTTCCACCCCTTTAACTGTCTCCTTTGGGAACCTGAGACATTAAATTAAAAAGACACACCAGTTGCTGTGGAGTCAACCCCATGTGTGTTAGAGCAGAACTCTGCGCTGCAGGGTGTCCAGTGGCAGAGTCTTCAGAAAGAGATCACCAGGCCTTTCTTCTGAGGCACCACTGGGTGAGCTTGAACCTCTAACCTTTCCGCTAACAGACAAGAGTGCCAACTAACTGCTAATTTCTAAGGGACTCCAAGACATAATTAATCATCCTCTTTCTGTCCTGCTCCTTCCTGTCAAGTCCTTTGCATCTAACAGCAAATTGAGATAAGCAAGAATACTCTGAGAGCTTATTAATGAGAGGGGGCAGTGCCCTCAGAAGGCAGCAGAAGGCTGTCCATGCCGCAGTTGAGCTGGTCGACTGGTCCTCCTGCAGCAGAGGCTCAAAGCAAAGAAACCTCATTGATGAGCAAGAGTCTGGCTTTCTGGTCTCCATCCCTGCTCACACCCAAGGACTTGACTCCACAGCCAAACACCAGCATGTTTTCACACTTCAGCTTGCAATGTGTGTTTCTATGACCCACTTTATTCCCTGAGTCTCAGTTTCCTCATCTGTAAAATCGGCTATGTGATCTGTCATAGCTCCCTCAACTATAAAGGGTCTAGCACAGGTTGGGGGCTGCATCTAGACACTGTATCCCAGATACAAACCAAATCCACTGTGGTCCAGTCGATTCTAACCCATAAGGACCTGCCATCAGGTACCAGGAAATCAAAGGACAAACTGCATTGGGAAAGTCTGCTGTCAGTGACCTCTCCAGAGTACTGAAGAGAAATGATGTCAGTCTGAGACTAAGGTGTGCCTGGTCCAGGCCATAGTCTTTGCACACTTACTTGCTATGCATCAGAATGCTGGACTATCACTAGGGATGATAGAAGGAGAATTGATGCCTTTGAGCTGTGGTGCTAGAGAATAGTATTGAATATACCATGGACTGCTGGAGAACAAATAGTTTCATCCTGGAGAGACTGAAACCAGGCTGCTCCTTGGAGTCAAGGATTCTGAGGCTTCGACATATTGCATGTTACAAGGAGGGACCTGCCCTTGGAGAGAGATACCATGCTTGGAAGGGTAGAGGGGCAGCACAAGAGGAAGACTCTCAATGAGATGGACTGATTGTCACTGGTGTGGTGAGGGTAGGTGTGTCAGGGACAAAAAGGACGGCACATGATAAAGCATGTTTCAGGACTACTGTACTCAGTGTCGCTATTAGTCACAAGTGGCTCAAAAGCACATAAACAACAACAAATCTTAATAAAAGCAGAATGTCTCATCTCCCCACCCCCACACAGAGCATCTGGTGGATTTGAACTGCTGACACTTCAGTTATCAGCCCACCATGTAAGGTGGTTCAGAACCTCCAGGGCTCTTTATCTCTAAGGTCAAAGTCATTATCATTAAGCTGGAACCAACTTATAGCTGATTCTCCAGCGGGTTTCTAAGCTGTAAATTGCACAGGAGAAGACTGTCCATCTTTCTCCCAAGGAACTACGGATGGATTTGAACCACCAGAGAGGTGTAAACTATGGGTTCACACGGCAACTTCCTATGGGCCACGCCACCAGAGCATCCTTACTTACAGGGCAGAAGGGTGAAATGTAAAAATGTGGGGAGTAAAAAAAAAAGATGTGGAGAAAGTAGGTTGAAGGTTTCTTAACTCATTCATTAGCAGGGTGACTATGTCTTTACAACACTACGATCTGATGCGGCAAGCCCGGGCTGGGCACTGTACAGGGTCCAGTTCAGCTTGGGGGCTGCACACAGCAGGGAACAGCCAGCAGGTCCTCACTATTTCTCCTGCAAGGATGTTCCGCTTTGGCCCCCTGGATGGTGCCCAGATATTGAGTGGAGCGGAGAAATGTGTCAAGATGGAGATGAGAGATAGCTGCAGAGGGATTTGGCTCTAAACCCAAAATCCTGCGTTGCATTCTGCTCTCTGTTAAGCAAGCATTACTCATCCATCTCTCATGCTCGCGATGTTACCTGAGACCTTGGAAGGCAAGAAGTGCAAGCCAGGGAAGAGGGGGATATATTTGGTTGCAGCAGAAAGATACGAGCCTAGAGAGCAGGAAGAACTTCCTAATAATGAAAGGAGCTTGTGTGACAAGCAAGGGCATCGGTCTAGTCTTTTTCCCTAAGGGTCTCAGAACTGATGAGAGTGGGCTTGTTTAAAGTGCCCATGTCTATAGTAGTGCCCTTCAGTGGACACCTCACCTCTGAGATCCTTGGGGAGACCTGGGGATAGTGTGGCAGAGCAGGGGTGCAAAGGCGAGGGTGAGGACACTCAGTTGTAAGTGAGGCCTGGGACTGTGGTGAAGTTAAATGCAGCTCTCAGGCGACCAGGCCCACAGTGACAGCAGAGCCGCTGAGGGCTGGCAAAGAAAGGACCCCCTTTAACTCCACCGTGAAGCCAATCCCTCAGCAGGGAGTTCTGGCCCGGTCTCTGCAGTCCCTGCATCTGACACAGTCCAGCCTGTTCTCCTCCTTCCTGAGCTGATCAGGAAAGGCAGAGGCAGCTGTGGCCAGAACGCTCTTTGACACGCTCTTCCCTGTGGAAGAAAAGGACCCAGCCTTGACACACATACTGAGCATGTTGCTTCATACATGCAAGAATGAAACCAGCAGAGAGAGAGAGATTCCCATCATCCCATCCCCTATCAGGGACCAGCCAGCCAGCCTTCCCAACCACATGGCTGCCTGTGGCTGTAACTCTACCCTGGGATCCCAATGACATCATTCCTCCAGGTTCAGTCAGGAAGGGAGGAGGAGAGAATGCAGGTCGGGTTAGAAGAGGCCCAGAGACAGCCTTCCAGGGATGCATTTGGAGAGGAGTACAGCACTGGAGGTCAGGTCTGGATTTGAGCCCCAGTTCCACCCCTACCTGGACTTTGGGGAATCATTTAACCCATCAGAGCATCCCTTCCTCTTCTCACAATAAAAGCATTTTACTGACTAGTTTTAAGTGCACCCTGGAGCACTGAGTACTGGAAGAGGCTCCCCCCTTTCCCTTCACCATCAGCACCCCACTAACATCTTATGCATCCTGGGTGTGGCCACTGCCCCTGTCTACCCCTAACTGTCCACATTCAGAATGCTGGGGGATGTATACTACCCTTACAAAGCATACAAGTCATACCTCCAGAACTAAGGGCTGTGGACCCTGCCTCCTCCCCTGTAAGGTATTTGCTGAGCAGCCTGTCCCACTGGCCCCATTGCACTCCTCTCTTGTTAAGACTTTCCTATGATTCTGAAAAGCAGGGAAACCCAGGAGCCCCATACCTACCGGGAGGGCAGCATGGAACATCTGATTACACAAACTTGCCACCATCCCCACTGAATATTTCATACAGGAGCAACGATCCATTAGTCACCATCAATTATTCATCCCCGTCAGGGCCAGAGCCAGGGATGCAGCCTGGGAGCAGCTGGAGCCGGGACCCACACCTACGCCCCAGCCAAAGCAACCGACACTCTCACTCATCTCCACAACCACGTAGGGTCCTACGGAACACCCACCTCTGAACAGTGTGCAAGGTTGTCAGATGGGTATCACCCCACTGAACAGATGGCTAGAAGGACACGGGCCAAGCTGGGGCTGGGAAGGAGCAGCCTCAGAGTGTTTCCAGGGACCGGGAAATAGATACCTTCTTTTTGCCAAGCTTCATCACACGCATGCTTGGTGGTAGACTTATGTACCGGACAGAGGTGGCCAGGGTCTTTTAGAGGGACTGGATTTGACTTATGTTCACTACTTGTCCCTAAGAAAGAGGAGTCCCGGAAGCACAGCTCTGGCTCCAGTTTGAAAGTCTCTTTTTTTCAAAAGAGGTCCAGAATCGTGGATTCTTAAGTGGCCAAAGGAAAAGGCTCTTAAACCCAAGTCAATTATAGTTTTAGCGTTCTCCCAATGACCTATCAGGGAGATTAGTTCATTTAGTCTCTGCTGAAATGCACTCTTGAGGCAGGCCACTTAGTCTCTGGGCGGTTCTAATTCTTCAATATTCATTCAACAAATATTTACAGAGCATCTCCCAAGGGTCAGACACTGAATTTGGCACTGGCTACTCATCTGTAAAGAGGACCAAGCCCTTGCAGTATTAGAATCATCTTCCTTAAATGTGGGTCAAAGTCAGCCTGCTATCTTGTACCTCCTGGTCCGGATACGGAACTCTAGTGGCTCAGTGTTAAGGAAACGTGCAGCCAATTTAAAGGCAGGCACTTAGAACCCACCAGCTGTTCCAAGGGAGAGAAATGGGCAATCTCCTCCCATGTGATTTACCACCTCTGAAAACCTGCCACACGGTCAGCTATGAGTCGATTCTGACTCAACATTACACAACCACTAGTCCTGGCCTCAGTAGGAAGTGAGAGGTAGAATAAAATCCCTTGAAGGCTCAAAGCCCTGCGTTCACTATAGTGAGACTGTGGGCCCCAGCTTGCTCCCCAAGTCTGGCCTCATGCCCAGAACTGCCTCCCTGTTTAGGTAATGGTTTTCAGGCTTGGATTCAAGTCCAAGTTTAAGTCCCCAGTCCTCTCCACCCTCCCCCTAAGGATACCGCATACCCCCACAAACACAGGGAATCTTCTATAGCAAGTGAGACTCTGCCCATCTCCCTAACCCACCCCACCCTCAAAAACTTTTTTCTTTGCCCACTAGTGAGGTAGGCAGGGACCACCTGGTGTTACAAATGGCATAGGAAAGCACCGCCTAAAATATCATCCCCAACCCTTTGCCCTGCCTGGAGTCCCACCATCCTTCACCCAGCCGTCCGTGGGTAAGCATGCTGCATTTTAAACATCCAGACGCCCTTGGGCGGGGAGGATGCCGTGTTCAGCAGAGCAGCAGCCTGGATCTGTGGCTGAGGCTGCAGAATATAACACACTGGTGTGCTTTCAGAACTGTAGGGAGAAAAAGGAGATTAGCAAAGCTAGAGACCTGGGGGTAAAAACGCTGTGGAGTGGTGCCTGGTCTCTTCTGACTTCATGAAGGGGAATTCAGACCTCAGCATCAGCTGACCCCTGACACAGAGGTCATGTACTCCTACACCTCCCAATCTTTATGCCCATTCTGACACCAGCTATCCCTCCACAGCATCCTATTCTTCTTTGCTGGGCTCGAGAAGTCATTGCAATGACCACACAGGAATCAAATAATATCCACAATTACAGGGTTTATTATGGAAGTAACATCATAGTTCAGACTCAGGAATGACTCCAGAGACAGATTTTTCAATCAGGGCAGCCTCCTCCCTGCTGTCTCCAAAGTCAGACCTCTCTTTGGCCATTTGCCTTGTGACTTCTTGCCCTCTGCTCTTCTTGGGTGAGTGTTCCAAAGCTCTTTTCACTCTGCCAATGGAGTGCCCCAAATCACCCGTTCAGCAAACCTCAGCCTAAAGGTACTTAGCTCAATCTCTGCAGGTCTAGCTCCCTCAGCAATTCCCAGGAGGCATCTCCACAGCCCAGGCAAGCCTCCTGCCTGCAGGCACTCTGATTTCTCTCTGTGGGTGGGTGGGCACACTATCCCAGGCCAGTGTCTTGGCCCTGCTGCCTCTGCTGCTGCATCCTACTGATTCTTGCCATCTCTCCTCTCTGCTGTTACAGCTCTCTGCTCTTGGACTGAGGAAGCTCTCAGAGCAGGCATCTTAGATCCCAATGACACACTCTGGATCTTCTTTCTTGATGGTGGTGAAATTCTCCTTCCTGCCTCTGGGATGGCTCATTTTAAGCTCAGCAGGATGACAAAACTTACCTATCCTCACCTTTAGCATTCCATACAACGATGTCAGTCTGGAAATTAAAGTGCACACCAGATCCAAGTAATGTTCTTGTTGTTGATTGACATTGAGTTGAGCACGACTCATGGTGACCTTCTGAACAAAAGGCCTGAAACCTTTCTATAACTATCATCATTTATCAAAGTTCATAGAGTTTCCAGAGGCATGTTGCTTAACAAGTGGAT
>NW_006399840.1:129376-195336 GCF_000299155.1 Elephantulus edwardii | reverse complement strand
GAAGCTTCGTCTGACATACTTTGGACATGTTGCAAGGAGGGACCAGTCCTTGGAGAGGGATGTCATGCTTGGGAGAGTGGAAGGACAGTGCGGGAGAGGAAGACCCTCACATATTTGGTGAGAGTTACAAAGACAATAGCTAGAAGGACTATAGAAAACAGTTCACAGCACTGCAGGATCAGACGACAGCAGATAGGCCCTTGGCTTGTCTAAGGGGACCATATAAGAAAGCATCATCAATGATTGTAGGAGTAAATGAGCATTTTTGTTATTTCTAGCTTTTTACATTGTCTTTGTAGTTGTTATCAACACATAAAGTACATAAATAAATGGAACAAGAAATTGAAGGGGGCGGGGGAGAAAGGACTAATGAAGAGACAGAGAATAATGTTTTGCTGTTAAGTGAATTGTAAAGGAAGGAGCCCTGCTGACACAATGGTTAAACTCAGTTGCTAACCATAAGGTCTATAGTTCAAACTCACCTTAGGGAAAAAACAAAACAATATGGCAATCCACTTTTTGAAGGTTTGTCATATAGGCTCTCTATGAGTCAAAATCACACACAAGTTACAAATGGTCCCAAGAGATCCCACTTAGTAACTAGAGCCTGGATGGTCCCTCTCAATAAGCCAAGGGATGAAAGCTACACCCTCTGTTCCAGGTAAACGCCATGCATAGATAAACAAGAAGGAATTCAGTTAGGTTTTATATTTGTATGGCAGACAAAGAAGAGAAGTAGATGAAGGAGGGAGATGGAAAGAAAAGAACTGAATGATAAAGTGGAGCTTCCTCCTCCTTGCAGGGCCTTCAGCATCTGGAAGTAGAAGGAATAAATGTGTCCAGATGAATGAAGAAGCTAGAAATGTGGTACCATCACAGGTACCAGCGAACACAGTCATGTCTCTGCCTTTCCATTATCTCTCCTGCCATCCCAGGCTCCCTTGGTCCTCAGCGCTCTGGGGTGCTGCCAGTCTCTGCCCACCTCATCTTCTATGTCTGACTAGCATAATTTCCTTCATGCCTCCCTCGTCCATTGCTGGATGCTCTCACTGCAGCCGAGTTCCCTACTGGGCTCAGCTTTTACACCTGCTCTTACCTGCTACCACACAGAAGCCTGGGTCCTCTACTCCAACCTCTGTGGCTGCCTCTCCTCTCGAGGTTACCCACCCAGCTCCAGCCCCATGTGGAGGCTGTGTCCTTCATTAAAGACTTTCTGGTAGGGCAGTGGTGAAGAATTTGACTGCGAACCAGAAGGTGACCTGCTACATCCAGGGAGAAAGACACGCCAATGCCAATCTGCTTCCATAAAGATGGGCCCTGGAAACCCTCGTGACAGTTCTGCTCTACCATGGAGGATTACTGGCAGTAAAAATTAACTTGATGGCAACAGATTTGGGGTCGGTTTCTGTCCTCTGCTCTCCCAGCACAGACGTCCAGCTTCCCATCAACCAGGTTAGATTTTTCCTGTGGGTGGAATGAACAATGAGGTATCTTCAGTATAGATGTCATTGTTGTTGATTGCCTTCAAGTTGAACAAAAGGCCTGAAGCCCCTCTACAACTATCCACATTTATCAAAGTTCATAGAGTTTCTGGAGGCATGTTGTTTAGGAAGCAGATGCCTCTCCTGCTTCCAAACCTGTCACAGTATGTTATTGTTGTTAAGTACCTCTGAGTCACCTGCGATATATAGCAATCCTATGTAGAGCAGCTCTGAAACTTTCCCTGTCCTGAGCCAGTCACACGAATTCTGACACACCAACCCTCCTCTCCGCAGTTATTGTATCAATCTATCTCACGCAGGGTCTCCCTCTTCTGTGCTGTCTGTCCACCCTTTCGAGCATGATGTCCTTCTCCAAGGACCAGTCTCTCCTGGCCATGTGCCCAAAGTAAGTGAGGCAGAGCTTCAAAATCCTAGCCTCCAGGAGAGATTTGGTTTCACCCTCTCCAAGACAGATCTATCCATTTTATTGGTAGTCCATGGAATGTTCAAGACTCTTCTCCAGCACCACAGCTTGAAGGCATCTGTTTTTCCTCTGTCATCCTTAGTCACTGTCCAACTCTCTGAAGCATAAGAAGTAATTGAGAAGACCATGGCCTGGATTAGGCACAACTTTGTATCTAGACTGGCATGTCAGTTGTCAACCTTGGGAGACCCATCACTTTGTCAGAGTCCATGCATCCTACTGCTGATGGACTAAAGTGGTCCTACCCTAGGGAAGTCATCCAGGCTAAGAGTCTAATGTACACCCCTCTGAAAACAGACAATAATTGACACTTAGGCTATGTTGCTGTTATTGTGTACCATAGAGTAAGAACTGACCCATAGCTGACCCTCCAGTGGGTTTTCAGAGGTAGTTAATCACACGGGAGGAGATTGCCCAGCGTCCTCCTGTGGAGCAACTGGTGGCCTTGAACTGCATGCCTTTGGTTTTGCAGTACAGCATCTTGCCACTTATGCTATAGTATCATTAAATATTGGAATTAATCTAGTCATGCCCTTCATTTTATTAAGAAATTGGTGTTTGGAGAAGGCAATGAGTTGGTTTACACACTAAGAAAATGATACTCCACAACATCAATTTTATCCTGTCACAATCTCCAAAATAGCAAAGTCAGGACTCTGCCAAAAAAGGGAAACACGTCTGTCCTGGAAGAAGTTGCACCCAGGGTGCTCCTTAGAAGCAAGACTGGTGAAGTTTCATCTCACATATTTTGGGCATGTTGTCAGGAGGGTCTGCTGGGAGAGGCAGAGGAGCAGAGGAAGACGGACCGACCCAGTCACTGTAACCAGGGGCTCGAGCATGTCAGAGTTGGGGGGTGGGGTACAGGACAGGGCAGGATTTAGGTATGTAGTCACAGTGAATTTATGAAACCAAAGTTACCCTCCAGCCTGTGAGAACAGAGGAAGGCAGTGCTGAGATCTGTCCATGGTGCTGAATGTTCACAATTCAAAATAACCTTGGTTTGCATTTCTAAGCACTGCTTGGGCCTCTGGCATTGCAGTGGGTGCTGTAAGGGATTCAAGCAAGTCAATGGATTCAATGATGCAAAGTAGAAAGTCATTTATATGTGGGAGATATAAATGACTTAACTCCAAGAAGATGTTGTTAAGTGCTATTGAACCAACTATGACTCTTAGCTATCCTATGAACAACAGATCTGAACCTTGCCCTCTCCGGCACCATCCTCACAATCTCCAATATGCTCTATCCCATTGTTTCAGTCACTGTGTCAATTCATCTTGCTAAAAATCTTCCTTTCTTTCTCTGATCCTCAATCTGCCCCAGCATGATGTTTTTCCCAAGGAAGGGTCCCTCCTGACAACATACCCAAAGTATGTGAGATGAAGTTTCACCATCTTTGCCTCTAAGGAACATCCTGGATGCACCTTCTCCGAAACAGACTTTTTTTGTTCTTTTGGAAGTCCATGGGATATTCACTACTCTTTTCCACCATCACAACTCAAAGAGGTTTATTTTTCATCTGTAATCCTTATTCATTGTCTAACCTTCAGGTGCATAGGAAACAAGTGAAAGAAAATACTACAGTTTGGATCAGGCACACCTTGGTCTTTCAACTGACACCATTGCTATTTAGCACTGAAGAGGCCCTTAACATCAGATTTTCCCAGTGCAACATGTCTTTTGCTTTTGTGATGGCTGTTACCAAGAGGAGCGGGGGAAGAGGGGGGCAAGCAGATATCCAAGAGCATGAGAAAAGGGATAGGACACACATCCTGACACTCATAGCTCATCATTCTAAGCTGGGAAGTGGCATCTAACTCTAAGATAAGGAGATGGAGATCACTTAAGCTATAGTAAATATGAGAAAATAATATGGCTGATACTGGTCCACAAACAATGAGACTTCCCAAGAGAAAGGTCACCAGAAAGGAAGATCAAGCCAATAGGCCAGAAATGCACAACCAGAAGAAAATAAAATTGACAAATGAAACCTAAATATTAGTCCCCTTGTGCATCAAAAACTTTTCCCGAAAGGTGAAAAGAAAACCTACAGACTGAGAGAGAGAGAAAAAAACAAACCACACATGGTAATGATATCTCAGACAAAGGTCTCATAACAGAAGTTTACAGACTTCAATAGGCCCTTCACAAGAAAAAGACTGAAAATCCAATCTCAAAATGGGCTAAAGACATGGAAAACTTCACAAAGAAAGACATTCAATGCCCAACAGACACACATGAAGAGATGCTCAAAATCACTGGCAACCAGAGAGATGCAAATAAAAACAATGGGCTACCATTTCACCCTAGTGGCAATAGTGCATTTTAATAGGACAGTAAGTAATAAACGCTGGAGAAAATGTAGAGAGATTGGAACTGTTAGGAACTTTTGGTGGATTACAGAATAGGTACAGCCACTCTGGAAGGCAGTTTGGTGTTTTCTCAAGAAGCTGAACAAGAATCCCATATGATCCAGTTAGTCCACTGCTAGGAATATATTGTTGTTGTTGTTGTTGTTGTTGTTATGTGCCATCAGTCACCTGCAACTCATAGCAACCCGGTGTACAACAGCCCTAAATCCTGCCCTATCTTGTGCCAATCTTATTGTCTCTGACACACCTACCCCCATTACCCCAGTCACTGAATCAATCCATTTCATCGAGGGTCTTCTTCTTGCACTGACCCTCCACTCTCCCAAACATGATTGTTCCTCTCCAAGGACTGGTCCTGCCTTGCAACATGTCCAAAGTATGTCAGATGAAGCTTCTGAATCCTTGCCTCCAAGGAGCAGCCTGTTCTCACCCTCTCTAGGATGAAGCTATTTTTTCTCCCAGCAGTCCATGGTATTCTATACTCTTCTCCAGCACCACAACTCAAAGGCATCAATTCTCCTTCTATCATCCCTAGTCATTATCCAACTTTCTGATGCATAACAAGTGATTACAAAGACTATGGCCTGGATCAGGTGCACCTTAGAGCAATGACATCATTGCTCTTCAGTACAGAACTGAGACATAAGTGGAGATTTGTACACTTATGTTCATAGCATTTTTATTCTCAATAGCAAAAGAATGGAAACAACCCAAATACTCATCAACAAAGAGGATTAAGAAATTGTGGTACATTCACACAATGGAGTACTACACAGCACCAAGGAGCAACAACTTCATAAAATTCTATATATCATTGGAATAAAAAACACCCCAGAATCCAACTGCAGCACCTAACAACAACTATTATGGGAGAGTCTAGAGAGTGCTGATTGAACGAACCGTCTCATAAAGACAAATACTTCAATAAGACCATTATTGTTCAAATAGAGGGATAATTAGTAAGATGTATATACAACTACAAAAGAGGAAGAGGCAAGAAATAACATGGGGGGAGGGAAGAATCACATGGATAGCTGAGCTTGATAGGTGGGTGGGGTGGGAGTGTGAAGGAATGGAAAAGATCCAGTTTGGACCAGAAAAGATGAGGTAATAGTGGGCATAGGTCAATGGTGATTCATTGTATAAAACTCACGGTATATAAATGACTATATGAACCACAATGTGAATGAAGGAATGTGTGAAGCACAATGTAGGTGAATGAAACACAATGTATAAGAATCCTGTATGCCAACAAATATAAAATATATTTTTAAATAAATGGAAGGAAGGTCAAAAGAAATTTGGTGAGATTCCCTCTTCCAGTAGGTAAGGATTTGGAAACAGCAGGAGATTCTTTAGAAGACTGGTGATGTGTCTGGAAGCTGGGGATAGGCTCTTTCAAGGTCACACTTCTGATATCCAACATCATGACTTTGACCCTTGTGTAGGTCCCTGGAGTTATGTTTCTCAGGAAGGCACAGTGTATAAGAGGAATAAACTCACTGTTCCTCCCTCTGATGTTTGTGATAAAGTCACCTCAGACTAGAAGACCCTGCTGAAGGACTCTGGAAACACAGTCCTCACAAGGTCCAGGGTCCTTCATTCTCCCTTCAGTACTGAAGCTGAATGAGTGTGACCTGTTGACAGGACAAAATACAGCACATGTGAATGGACAAAGGAGTTGGTGAGCAGAAGATACTTAGAATTCTAAAACTTAAATGGGTAGCCCTGCCCATAGTGAGGGGGCATCTGTATGTCCTATTGCAAGTTTGACTGTTTTAACTCAAATCTGTTAATATCCAATCAGTCCCCTCTATGTCTGTTTAAATCAGAAAAGGTGTGCATCAGGGCTGCATTATTTATTCTTTTCCCATACCAATGCTGAACAAATCATTCCAAAAGCAGGTCTTTATGAAGAAGAGTGTGGCATCAGGATTGGAGGAAGGCTCATCAACCACCTGTGTTATGGAGATGACATAACCTTGCTTGCTGAAACTGAGGAGGATCTAAAGGGTTTGCTGCAGAGAATCAAGAACTACAACCTTCAATATGAATTGATTCGCAACATCAAGAAAACAAAAATTCTCAACACTGGGCCAACAGGCAACATCATGATGGATGGAGAAAGGACTGAAGTTGTCACGATTTCACCTTGCCTGGATCCACAATCAACACCCCTGATACTAGCAGTGAAGAAATCAAAAGACATGTTGCATCGGGAAAACCTGCTGTTAAAGACCTCTCCAAAGTGCTAAGTATCAATGATCTAAGTTTAAAGACTAAGGTGCACCCGATTCAAGACATGATTTTTTTTTTCAGTTACTTGATAGGCATCTGGAAGCTGGACAATGAATAAGAATGAGAGAAGAAAAAACAATGCCTTTGAGTCATGATGTTGGAAGAGTCCTCACTATCTTACAGACTGCCCAAGCAACAAACACGTCTTAGAGAAAGTGCAACCAGGTTGCTCCTTAGAGGCAAGGATGGTGAAGTTTCTTCTCAAATACTTTGAGCAGGTTGTTTGAAGCAGCCAGAAAGGGACATCATGCCTTAAAACATGGAGGGTCCATGAATGGGAGGAAGAGGCTCACGGACATGGACTGACACAGTGACTGCAGCAATGGGCTTAAACATATCATAGATGATGAGGATGGAAGAGGAGAGGGCGACGTTCAGATCTGTTGTTGAGACGATCACAAGGAGTTGTACTCAACTCTACAGTGCCAAACAACAACTATTATGTGTGATATTATAGACTACTAACCCAAAGGTCAGTAGTTTGGGTCCATCAGCCACTCTGTGGGAGAAAAATGGGCAACCTTCTCACATAAAGATTTAGAGCCTCGAATGTCACTGAAGGCAACTCCCTGGAGGGAAGGACTGTCTTCATGAGTCAAAACTGACTTGATGGCAGTGGTTTGGTTACTGCCGTTCTACAGAGCCCTGGCGGCATAGTGTGGAGTGGTGGAAGGGAAGCGAAACCACATTCATGGAAATGGGCCAATCAGAATGGAAACAACGAGAAAATTCATTGGTTATTAATTCAAGACCACCAGCCCCTCTGATGGAGAGAGATGAGGGAGTCTCCTCCTGTAATGATGTGCAGCCTTGGGAACCAGCAGAGGTTTGGAACGCAGCCGTAAGTCAGAATGTGTTTGATGACTGCGGGCTTTGGTGTGGACTGGGGTTGTGCTCAGCTGCCATTGCTGGTGCACTGTCTTCTGCTTCTTCCTCCTCCTCCTCTCCCTCCACACTGTGACACCAATAGACTGTGGTTGGCCACTGTGCATGCATTCCGCTCTCCCAGCATGTCTCATTAAAAACCCTGTGGTTATAGCAAAGAGTTGGAAACAACCTAAGTGCCCATCAACAAAGGAATGGATAGAGAAGCTGTGGTATAGTCACACAGCGGAATACTATGCTGCATTGAAAAACAAGGAACAATGTTGACTATTAAAAATAATAAAATAAAATTTAAAAAAAAACACAAACCAACAATCCTGTGGTTATTACTGTTATGGGCTGTTGAGTGAGAACCGACCCACAGCTGACCCTCCGTTGGGGGACTTCCCATCTTTCTCCCACAGAGTGCCTGATGGATACAAAACATGTGCCTTTGAATTGGCAGGGCAAGGCTTTACCCAGTGAGGCACCAGAGCTCCCTCATAAAATCCCTGGGTAGGAGTAAATCTTGATGGCCAATTTGTCTTTTACTGCTGTCTAGCTTATCCCAGACTTGGCTTCCCTTTTAACGAGATCTCATCATCTGCTTGGTCCAGTTACAATGTCAAGCTGTCTTTACTGTTCTGAACTTCTTCAGATCTAACTACAGTTGTTCCTGCTGCAAGTTAATTCCATTGCCTTTCTGACAGACCTTTTTAAAGACACAGAGCCTCTTCTTCAGGGTTCATGGCGTTTTATCTCACACAGAGTACAGTGCACAGACCCCCTCCCACCCAACACCTGTACTTACACAGAACCTGTGACCACTAGTAACGATTTTTAAAAAGTCAAAGGACACCTGAATGGCCAACTGTTACTTTAAAACAAAGATGAGGATGCATAAAGCCGAGGAAACTACACTAATGGAAATGGAACAACTAGAAGAGAAATAGTGACAACATCCACTCATTCTGAAGAAATTAACCAGCATCACCTAACAACTTGCATACTCACAAACTGTTGAATGGAAACCTGAACTGCTATGTAAACCTTCCCAGAAAGCACAATGAATTATTTTTATTATTAAAAAACAAAGCTATAAAAGGTTTAAAGGACGTTATAGAGGCATTTGGCCCATCCCTGTCTCTAGCAAGAAAATGACCTTAGGACCCCTCGGAAGGGCGGCTGGACTGCCTGTCCCCAAAGAATCTATTCCCACAGCCTTTGTATCTGGAATCAAGAACATGAGACCCACCCCCCCTCTCCTGGCTTCTGTCAGTCCCCCAAGCCCAGTCTCCCCAGCTCCCACAGTGCCATCAACTAACACACTTCTCAGAATCCATCTTTCTATCACAGCAGGACGAGGGGAGCGAAGGTGTAATTGGACTCGGTTTGATTGAGTGTGACAACAGCACGCTTAGCCCTACGTGTCACTGAGAGATGTGAACTGCGGATAGTTTATGCTAAAAAACTCATTTTCAAGAGGACCTGACATCTTCTTCTCCCAGACGTCCAGACAGGGCTGACATCAGTGGCAACGCCAGGAGAGGAGATTCATGGACCCGTCTGAGGAAGAGACCTTGGGAGGTCACCCAGCCACCCCCCGTCTCCGTGAAAACATCTCCCTCCGAGAAGCTCTTTCTCTGGTTTTCTGGAACATCTTTCCATGCCGCTCACTCTGACGCCCTTCTGACCCTGTCTGGCATCTCTGTGAAACAAGCAAGAAAGTGTTGCCTTGCGTGTAGCCTAAAGCCTGCTTGCTGTGGTTTTCGACCATTGCTATAGCTCTGTCCTCAGTGCTGCCTTCTCTCATCAGGTCTCCACCCAGCCACTCTGGGGACACTCCTTCAGGAAGCACCCCTCAATTTGCTCTTTTCCCTGTCCCTGAGCTTGCTCTTGCGTCCCTCCCTCCCCTCCAAAGCGAGTGGCTGAGAAACCTCTTGTCTGTTTCGGTTTGCCTTTCTTTCCAAGGCTTCAGGGAAGAGACTACAATCTGGCCTTTGAAAAACTCATGCTTTCTGGAGATTGTGGGGAGGGACTGCTGGGATTTTCTTGTCCAACACTTCATTTTACAGAAAACACAAAGAGCAATGGCAAGCTCAAGGTCACACAGAGAATCGGAGGTAGAGCTAGGGAAGTCTAGTTCCCCTTACACCACGGTCACGAGCTCTCAGCTCAGAAACCTACCCAGGGACACACGCTGGCCGAGTGTGTTTTCCACACGTGTGTCTTGCACACACACACACATGTCTGGCAGTGCCAGGATGCAGGCCTGCCGTCCCACGAGCAGACCCAGAAATGCCACCTAGAGTCATGGTGGTTGTGACTCACCTGGTACTGCTGTTGCTGTGCGCTGCTGAGCTGGAACCCGCTTATAGCCAACCCTCCGGTGGGTCTGCGGAGGCTGTAAATCCACGGGAGGAGACTGCCCGTCTTTCTCCTGCAGAGCAGCTGGAGGATGTGAATCACTAGGCCCCCTTTATAGCCCCTCAGAGTATTGCATACTTTCCCTTTTTTTTCTTTTTTAAATATTGTGTATCATCAAATTGGATCTGACCGGCACAGGAGGAGACTGCCCCTCCTTCTCCAAAGTATTATACACTTTCAATTCATGCCAATGAGCACAACTATAATGGATCAATTGTGACTCTTTTGTTTAAGGTCTTGCTTTCCTCAGGCTTTAAGAGCCATGAGGGAGGGGCTGTTTCTATCTTTAGCACCACAATAGCCAGATGCAGGGTGCTGGGGCGGTCTAGAGGCAAGAAGCAGCGCTGCAATCCCAAAAGCATGTGGTTTGAATCCACCAGCTGTTCCGCAGGAGAAGGATGGGCAATCTCCTCCCATGCGATTAACTTCCTCTGAAAACCGCTCGAGGGTCAACTATGGGTCAGTTCTGACTCTATGGTACACAATAACAACAACAACAACAACACAGCCAGGCACAGGGGGCTCTCTCAATGTTTTTGTTTGAACGAATGAATAAGTTTCTTTTAAGTTTGCTAGTGGGTAGCCTACGAGGTCATGTGAGGAAGTCTCAAAGCAACTTTTCATCTATAAACAGGGCAAACAGGTCGGATGTCCTTTCAAGGGTCCCTTGTGTCCCCTGACGCCCACAGAGGGGTGGCCCTGTGTCACGTGGGGGTCTGGCCGATGACAAACAGGTGAGATGAAGCAAGGCCAAAGCTCACAGGTTTTTGTCCTGGCTGCTGCCACTGCAAAGGGGTGTCAGACAGAAAGGAATCTTAGCACTCCACAGTCTCTACAGGACCAGGGTTGGCCAAGGCCTCCGCGTGGATGAAAAGGTTGATCAAACCCACGTGGTTTCTTTCCCTCCAATCCCCTTCTCCTTCACCACCCTGTTACCAGGGCAGTGGCTGCTCCCAAACAGACCTGTCATCAAGTCCCCCAGTTTGCCTCTCAGCTGAGGATCCCAGGCCTTGATCAAAGCCACCTACTATTAACAAACGAGCATTAGCTTCACTCTCAGATGTCATCTACCACGGGGCCTATGAAGGAATGGTTTGGGGAGCAACGACAAGTGCAGAGTCTGCAAGGAGAACACAAAACTGCCAATCACGGACACCAGACCTCTGCCCAGGACATGCCTACACCTATTCTGAGGCAAGTTTGGAAGTGGCATGTGAAGGGAAGGGGACAATGTGTCACCAGGGCTAACAGTCTCCTCCAACCTGGAGATGAGGCCTCAGGTTCGATCCCTGTCTCAATTTCCAAGGGCCTATGAGCAGGAGGCCCCCGCTCCCCATGACCAGCCTGCTCAAAGATGTGTGTGTTCTCCACGTGCCATGTCCATGAGTGAGCATGAATCTTCCCTACTGTGTACCATGAGCCCCAAGGCCACAAGTCCCAACCAGAAGGAAATTCTCTCTGAAAGAGTAAGGCATTTGGAAGGTCCCTGGATTGTGTGAACGGTGAATAAAGATGGCACAAGAAGAATCCATGCCTTTGAGTTGTGGTATTGGAGAAGTGTTTTGAATATTCCATGGACTGCCAAACAAATATGTCTTGCAGAAAGAGCAGCCAGGGTGCTCCTTGGAGGCAAGGATAGTGAAGCTTCATCACATATGTTGGACATGTTGTTAGGAGAGGATGTTCCTTGGAAAGAGACCTTATGCTTGGAAAAGTGCAGGGTCAGGAAAACAGAGGAAGACCCTCACTGAGATGAATTGGCACAGTGACTGCAGCAATGGGTTCAAGTGTGTCAGAGATGAAGAAGATGGTGCAGGCTAGGACAGGGTTCAGATCTCTTGTTCATAAGGTCGCTGTGAGCTGTACTCAACTCAGTGGTAACTAACAACAACAATAACAGGGAGCTCTGGTGGTCTAGTGTGAAGAAGATGGGCTGCAATCCCAAAGGCATACAGTTCAAATCCACCAGTTGCTCTGCAGGAAAAGGATGAGCGATCCTCCTGTGTGATTTATTGCCTCTGAAAACCCACTGGAGGATCTGCAATGGGTTGGTTCCAACTCGACGGCACACAACAACACTAGTCTAAAAGTTGGAGGTTCAAACTCAGCCAAGGACACCACAGCAAAGAGACCTCCAGATGTGCATCTATAAAACATTAAGGCCAAGAAAACCTTATGTGGTCATTTGACTCTGTAATCAGGAGTCAAGACCAGCTCAACAGCAAGGGTTTGGGGAGGGGGCTGTGGCTCCTGGAATAGGGCCTAGTTTACTTGGGGAGGAGGGCCTGAACACTGTACCTAGAACTTCGAGCCCCAGAATGCCCGATCTCCCCTAGCTCTGCCCGACGGCATGTCAGACTTGACTACTGATTTATCCCACCCACCAGCTGCCCGGCCCTGTGTCTGACAGTACCCAGGAGCCCAGGGCAGCATAAAGATATGCCTGAAAGACATATCTGTTTGGCAGTCCATGGAATATTCAAAACACTTCCCTTCCCTTCAGGAAGTGGATCACAGCAGGGGTCCATCCCTGCTTTAAAAGCATGCCCAGAGGGCAGTGCTCAAGTCCTCACTACTCACCCCCCAAGGAAAGGACAACTGTTCAATGACCCTTCTCACCTGGGAAGTCCCGCCCTAGTCTCTCCCAGGGTCCAGGTCTTGCCCCATTTCCACTCTATAATGGGGGCTCAGAGTGGAACCTTGGACAGAAAGGCAGTGCCAGTGCCAGGGATGGTGAGCCGGGAAGGAGCCACGTGCCAGGACAATTGATTACACGCTTGGGCCCCGCTGAGGAGCTCAGGAAGGCTGCTCCTCCTGTTCAGAGGATGTGCTGGAGCTCCGGAAGGTGGCTTTTCCGCAGAGCCCGCCCCTGACTACCCCTCCACTTCTCCTCCCGGGAGGAACTGACCACATTCTCTCAGCACCGAGCCACAAAAGCCTTAGAAGAGACATGAAGACTGCCTGCTCGTCCTGTGGGAAGAGCAATTATCTCCTGGTCTTGGAAATCAGGGTCCTAAATCTTCATTACAACAGGCAGTTGTCCAGACAGACACAGTAAGTAACTGCCTCCGGCTCTCCATGTTTCTCTGCATGCAGCTGTGTGCCCTGATCCCAACCTCACCAAGTGGGAGCCTGGGGATGTGGTGAGAGGAACTGAGCCCTCCGTACAGCAGAAGCACTGTGGTAAAACACAAGAAAGGACTTCCTTACTGTCAGGGGTTATCAGCAGGAAGGGCAATGTTACTACTCTCTAGACAAGCCCCAGCAGATGACCCTCAGAGGGTCTGACTCAATAATCAGTTGCCATGAAGTCGATTCAAACTCACAGTGACCTGTGTCATGTGAAATCAGTGCTTTGTGGCCTTTCCAGTGGCTATTTTGGGCAAGCAGATCACCAGACCTTTCCTCTGCGATGCCTCTGATGAACAGGCATCTCCAACGTTTCAGTTAGTTACTGAATGTGTTAACTCAACCACCCAAAGAGCTTTCATTCATTGCAGTGGAGTCAGAATTGACTCGCAGCTGACCCTCATTTGGGCTTCCAAAGCAGTGAACCACGTGGGCACTCCAGCTGCACCCTCTCCCGGATATATCTGTGCTTTCTCTCAGCCATCTATGGGATGTTCAGAGCTCTCTTCTCCAACACCATAGCTCACAGGCATCAATTCTTCTTCTGTCATCTTTATTCATTGTCCTGCTTTCAGATGCAGAGCAAGTGATTGGAAAGACCATAGCCTGAATCACATGCACCTTAGTCTTCAAACTGACATCATTACTCCTCAACAATTTGGAGAGGTCCCTAACTGCAGATTTTCCCAATGCAATGCGTCTCCTTATTTCTTGACTGCTGATCCTAAGGGTGTTAATTGTGGACCCAAGCAAGATTAAGTTGTTAACAATTTCAATCTCTTCTCCATCCATCATGATATTGTCTATCACATACTTTGGGTATGTTGCTAGGAGGGGCTATTCTTTGGAGAAGGATATGATTGTAGGAAGGGTGGAGGGTCAGCGAAGGAGAGGAAGACCCTTGACCAGATGGATTGATATGGTGACTGCTGCAATGAGCTCTTGTGTGTCAGAAAGTGTGAGGATAGCACAGGATAGGATGGGGTTCAGATCTTTTGTTCATAGGGTCGCTATGAGGTGTACTCAATTCTACGGCACTTAACAACAACAACAACCAATCACACGGGAGGAGATTGCCCATCATCCATTGTTCCATGGAACTGCTGGTAGGGTCAGCCACCAGAAAGACACAGCCTTTGGTTCCCAGCACCAGCGCCCCATGGACCAGGCTACAGAGGTCCTTTAAGGAGTTTTGTTGTCATTATGCATCATCAAGTTGGAACCGACTCACAGCTGACCTTCCAGCGAGTTTTCAGAGTCTGTAAATCATACGTGAGGAGATTTAGAGCCTCTGAAATCTTTCTCCCGCAGAGCCCATCTTTCTCCCACAAAGCAGCTGGCTGGGGGATTCAAACTGCCTGCCTTTGGGCTGGCAGCAAAGCTCCTTACCACTACGCCACCAGGAAAAGAGGAAGCACTCATTTATGAGGCGTCACATCTGAGTGGGGCTGGGTGCCGGTTTCCTCTGCATCCACTGAGCTGTGCCTATAGGACCAGAGTCCAAGATCAATATGGGATAAAGTTCCATGAATACCAGACTCACTGGAAGAGGGAATTTGCCCACAGTCCCCTAAACTGACCAGACTGTCTCCTCTGCTCTGCAGTGTGCAGCACGGGGTGGGGGTGGGGGTTGGAGTACGGCAATTGGGCTCATAAGCCTGACTCTGCATGTTGACTCTGCCCCCTACTGGCAACGCTGTGTGTTCTATAGCAGAACAGCTCCATGGGCTCACTGCCATCCAGTCAATTTGAATTCACAGCAACTGTCCATCAAGTCTCCAAGGCCTAGTGGTAAGAAACCACACTGCAATTCCAAAGGCATGTGGTTTGAATCCACCAGCTGCTTCTGGGGAACAGGATGGGCTGCCTCTGTAAACCCCCTGGAGGGTCAGCTAGGGGTTAGTTCCTACTCTACACTAATCAACAACAACAAATCTTAATGGGGAGGAGACGGCCCATCCTTTTCCCTTGGAGCACCTGTTGGATCTGAACCGTGACTTACTGGTTAACAACCCAGCACATAAAAGTACGCATCCCAAACTACTTATCTATAAGGGCTTGGGCTAGTCAGAGTGTCCAAACTTTTAAAAAAGTCTCTAGGAAAAAGCTTAAATAGAAACCCAGTATACATGACAGATGAAGGCGGAGTTGCTCTCGAGAAAAGAGCTGGTGGTGTCCTAGGTAAAGCACTCAGCTGCTACCTGAAAGGTCGGTGTCTCCACGGGGACAGAGGTGGCAGTATGCTCCTGCAAAGACTGCAGTCTTGAAAACTCCGTGGAGCAATGTGCCCTACCAAGTCTTTATGGGTTAGAACAGACTCTGCAGCAGTGAGTTTGACTGTTGTAGATCACCTACAACAATCTGGTGTTCTAATAAGAAACTTTGCTGCCAACCCAAAGACAGGCAGTTTGAATCCACCAGCTGCTCCAGGGAGTTAAGATGGGCAATCTCCTCTAGAGGCAATTTCCAGCCTCTGAAAATCAACTGGAGGTCATCTATGTGTCGATCCAGACTCCATGGCACAAAGCAACAACAACAGCAGGTCACCTATAGCGGGCAGGTTTCTGTGGAGTTTCCAGTCCAAGACAGACTAGGAAGCAGGGCTAGTATTCGCTTCATAAAACCTGATGAGTAGCAGTGCATCACTGTCACAAGCAGCGCTGGAAGATGAGGCTTTGAGGTAGGAAGACACCCGGAATCCTGGGGACAGGCCACCTCCTCCACAGCAGGATCAAACACAGCAGTCACAACTGTAAGGAAGGTGCAGGACCAGGCGGGGTCATGCTGCTGTGCCAGGGTCACTGTGAGGAGGGGCTGACACGAACAATGAACGCTGTGCACGGCAGCATGACAGCTGCCCCTGAGTTCCTCTCTCCCTAAAAAACACAAGGAAGGCTCCCGTCACAGGCACCCCAAAAGCATCCAGAGACCCCTAAAGCCAAGCACACACTTGGGCTCCCCCAACTCTGGGAGTGCCTCTTTGGGCCCATTTGTGAGTCTGACCCTGGATGTCTCAGAGCCCCCAGGGTCTGCTCTGGGGATGTGGCAGGGAGAAGCAACCAGTCCTTGCCCGGTACTTACCATGGGCCCAGCCCAGGCAATGCTTTAAGTAGGAAAGATGCATTCAATTCTTCCATCCCTGGTGCCCCTTTACTGAGGACACTACAAGAGTGTTTGCTTGGATGGGTTACATCTATCAATATTTATCAGATTAAAATTAAAACAGAGGTATTTTCATTTTTAAATAACAATATTAAGCCCATTGTATCTTAATGCAAACAATTTAGTTGGGGGGTGTGTGGACGCGTGCACGTGTGTGTGTGTGTGTGTGTGTGTGCGCGCTCTGGCGTGGTGGTGTGGGTGGATTAGTGGTAAGGAGTTGTGCCACCAGCCCAAAGGCAAGCAGTTTGAATCCACCAGCTGCTCTTTTTAAAAAAAAAAGATGGACAATCTCCTCCCATGTAGTTAGCTACCTCTGAAAACCTGCTGGAGGGTCAGCTATGAGTTGGTTCCAATTCCACAGTACACACAACAACATAGGCATATTTATTTAAAACTCAGTACAAAGAGTGGTATTGTTTTTAATTTTTCAAATATCTTTAAAAGTCTGGTTTACTAGAAGATAGCTGGATTCTCACATCTGTTCTGCATTCAATCTGTTACATTGTTTTGACCGAAGTCTATGGGGGAGGAAATGACTGCTTCATACAGATAGGTAGTTGGAAAAAGGAAGGAGCCTTTTTAACAACCTTTTCAGATAATTGTAGATATTCTTACCAGCTCCCTCACCAAAGTCTGACAAATGATAGTTTCTTAAAGGTTAGCTGCACTGTGGAATCTGAATGGGTCCACACTGAATTGATCTTTCATCCCTATTATAATTTTGGGAGTTCTGACGGCATAGTGAGTAGAAAGTGGCATTTCCAACCTAAAGTTGGCACCTCCCTGGCAGTTCAGATACACCAGCAGCTCAAGGGGAAAAGATGAGCAATCTCCTCCTGTGCCATTTACAGCCTCTGAAAACCTGCTTGGCGGGGAGGGGGGTCGGCTATGAGTCAGTTCTCACTTGATGACAACGAGCTGAGTTGATGACTTTGTACTATCATTTACTGGAAGTGCAGGACATTGGTGATTCAGTGGTAGAAGACTCAGGTTCAATTCTTGGCCAAGACCTCTCATGTGCAGCCACTACCACCTATCTGTCAGTGTGAATGGAGGTTTGAACGTTGCAATGATGCAGAGCAGATGTCAGTAGAACTTCTAGACTAGGAACAACCAGGAAGGAAGGTCCAGAAATCTACTTCTGAAATGGAGTCAGTGAAAAGTCTATGGACCACAGCGGCGCAAACCCTCACTGACCACGGAGTGCAGCAGGACCAGGTAGTGTCTGAGGCCACCATCCATTAAGGCTGACTCGATGTCAACTTACAGCAGTGGCATCATTTGGAAAGTTCTTACTCACTGATTTGTTCAGGTCTTCCAAGTGTTGACGCATTTCATTATATTTCCCTTGATTATACCAGAAACATAGTCTTGTGCTAACAGATAAAGAGCTTTCTCAACTTCAATTTCTGATTTTTGCTTGAAAGCCTAAATTTTATCACAAATATTGTCAGCTGTGTTCCTTGAAGTGAAAGAGTTTAACTTTATTTCTGAACCCTGCCAGCCAAACACCCAAGTTTAAATAACTAGTGTCTGCCAGGCACTCTTTCGAGTAAAAGAGGTTTTGTATGAAAAAAGTTGCTAGTTCAGTTGGCAACTCAAATAGATGAACAGGTGTTTTCTGTGACAAACCGCTGCACCTTCTGTACACAGCAAAACTGCTTTGTGTGTGCTTCTCATACCATCACAGAGGATCTTAAAAAGATGTGCACTCAACCATTGAGATATAACAAAACTTAGAGCACCTGTTCTTTCATCAAAGACATCCTTGAGTGAAGCCGGCATATATTTATTTGCTTGGCTGTTTAGTGAGTGTGTGGTGCTGGGGTGGATGACTACCACTAGTACAGCCTGGTGCTCTGCCTTTACCATGCTGACATAGCAGCAGTCTCACCCGCCACTGCTCTGAACCCAGCAGAAACGGCGCCAGCCTTATTATGAAAAGAGTTTTGACCTCACAGAGCTCCCTGGAAAATTCTCGGGGACGGGGCATCTCAGGGGTCCTCAGACCACACTTTGGCAACTGTCACCCCAAGACATGTCATGTAATTGTCACAAGGACCACGTCCCTTGTACGTTAACAATCTCCATTTATAGACGAGATTCCTAGACACAAAGACAACTTTAAATGCAGGCATTCTTCGCTTGATTGCACACTGCAGTGAGTGCATTTTTTACAAGTTGAAGGTTTGTGACAGCCTTGTGTCAAGCTGAGTCGATGTATGCCATGTTTCCAAAAGCGTGTGCTCACTTCATGTCTCCGTGTCGCCCTTGGGTCACACTCAGAATATCACAAACCTTTTCATATTGCTATTACACACTCACTAGACGGCAGTATAGTGCAAACATAACTTGTTTATTCACTGTTGTTGTTGTTGTTGTTATGTGCCGTCGAGTCGTTTGCGACTCATAGCGACCCTATGTACAACAGCCCTAAACCCTGCTCTGTCCTGTGCCAATCGCACTGTCTCTGACACTCCCATCCTGATTATCCCAGTCACTGAATCAATCCACCTCATAGAGGGCCTTCCCCTCCTGCGCTGTCCCTCCACCCCACCAAGCATGATGTCCTTCTCCAAGGACCCGTCTCTCCTTACAACATGTCCAAAGTTTGTCAGATGAAGCCCCAGAATCCTTGCCTCCAAGGAGCAGCCTGGTTTAACCCTCTACCTATGTACCTATGTATATTCACTGGGAAACATAAATTCAAGCTACCTGCTTGATTACACTGTCTCCCAAGTCTGCCATGGTGGTGTATAGAGTTGGGCTGATAATGGAAAGGTCAGTAGTTTGAATCCACCCACTGCTTGCAGAGAAAGACAGTCTATCTCTTTCTGAAAAGATTTACAGCTTTGGAAGTGCACTTGAAGGCTGCTGGACATGGGTCTTGGGATGCCTGTATAGGCTGTGTCATTTTGGATTTCCATTCATTCATTGTTGCATTTTTCTCCCTGCCTACCCCTCCCTCCTAGTTTGCTCCTCTCTTTGAAAAGTAAAAGAAAAATTATTTCATTGGTATACAGTCCCCCACCTCCCAGTACACTCCACTATGCAACCATAATTCTGGACTCTTGTGATAATCATAATACCCAATCATACATCGCTTTTAAACTGTTCTCTCCCTTATCTGTCTCAAGGTAGTATACATAATTTATCCAATTTTTCTCAGTCTCATCCCAACCCTGAGGTCAGTCCTGTTTTACAACAGTGGCACTATGCACTATTTATCCTTTTGTGACTGAGATATTTCATTCAGCATAATGTCCTCCAGGGTCACCCATTTTTAATAATATTGCATGAGCTCCTTGTTTTTCATTGCAGCATAGTATTGTATTGTGTGACTATATCACAGCTTCTCTATCCATTCATTTGTTGATGGGCACGTAGGTTGTTTCCAACTCCTTGCTATTTTGAACAAAGCCGTGATAAACATGGGTGTGAATACATCTGCCTGGGTGGCAGTTATGATTTCTTTAGGGTATATTCTCAGTAGAGGAATTGCTGGGTCAAATGGTATTTCTATTTGCAACTTTCTGAGAAAGTGCCATACAGCCTTCCACAGTGGTTGCACCATTTTACACTCCCACCAACAGTGAATAATGGTTCCAGTTTCTCTGCAACCTTGCCAGCATTTGTTGTTTGCTGCTCTGTTAAATTTTGCTATTCTGACTGGGGTGAGATGATATCTCATAGTTGTTTTGCTAATGGCTTTTCAGAGGCTGTAATCACAAGGAAGCAGAGATTACCCATTTTTCACAGTGCAACAAATGGATTAGAACCAATCACCTTTGAGTTGGCAGTGCAGCTCCTTACCCACTAGGCCATCAGAGCTCCATTCTAGGACATTGTTGTTGTTAGGGACTGTCAAGTCTAAACCAATGCATAGCTGATCCTACAGTGGGTTTTCAGAGGTTGTAAGTTGTATGGGAGGAGACTGCCCATCTTTCTCCCACAGAGCAGCTGGTGGATTTGAACCATGTGCATTTGGGTTGACAGTGCAGCTCTTAAATTGCTCCTCCCTACCCCAACACATCACGTTACCCCGGACCTTCAGGGTTCACTTTCCTTTAAGGCTCCAGGAGAAACGTGAGGTCAGCCATGCTCTGCAGTGGTGAGGAGCTCAGCTTTTGTTCCTATCTGTTCCCCAGACACCCTGCTGCCCCTCTGACCAGCAGAAGACCCCATGGAGGGAGGGCGAGGCCTCCCTGGGAAGCTGGAGCCGCTGGACTCAGCTATGCCAACTGCAGGCTCCATCCTTGTTTCTTCCTCTGCCTCCCACAGCAGCAGCCGCAGCCAGTGCAGTTCCCAGCATCAAAGAGCTAATCCAATTTCTCCGCTGTGTTCCCCGTTCACCTCCTGCAATGCCACGATTGATTTGGAACCAGGGCAGCCTTATTAAAGTGGTGCCTTTTCCTCCTCATGAGAAAATCAAACTGGGAGAGGAAGCCTCTCCCTATCCCTGACTGCTGATTAAGTCCATGCTTCCTGCTAACACCAATCCTAGCCGCATGACATTCTGATGTGTCCTGGGGTTTACCTTCAGTGGTTCTGAGAAGACTTCAGCCCCCAGTTGGGGAAAAAAACAATCCCTCTCTCCTGGAGTTCCCAAGGGAAGCCAACAGTCTTGGAATCTAATCTCAGGCTCCAAGTGACTCTGGCCCATATGTAGTTGGCACGATGGAGGGAGGGGTCCATAGTTGACAATGGACATAGGGAGCCAATCTCTTCAAGGACAGAGACAAAGTACTACATGCGCATTGAATATATCTTTTCCAAGTACACACACAGGGGATGGGAGGCAGGGAGGGCCCTATGAGACCTCCCCCACCTTCAGTCCAAACCCACTCTCTACATATTCCATGCCAACCTGTAAAGCTTCCCCTTCTCTCAGAAGGGATATGGAGTTACTCTACTGCAGCAGATGCTAAGATTAGACACCAGGAAGAACTTCTTCTCTAGAAATGGTGTGAAATGGCTTCTCTATTAACATTTCAAAATACAGAGCACATTCTTAACATATCTGAGCAATTCTTTCTGACCCAGAAGCAATGATGCTTCTCACCAACCTTCCAACCTTCCAGGCTTCTAGGAGCAGGGTTTCTCTGAGGAAGAACCTTGAGGTCCAGAGCCCTGGTTGAGCTGGGAGAAGTCTCTTCGGCTGTGGAAGGGGCCATGCGGCATTCCTCCTGGCGCTCCCAGAAACCCAGGAGGATGAAAAAGAGAAAGGTAAGGTGAGCTCTGGTGGCCTAGTGGCAAGAAGCTGCACTGCGATCTCAGAGGTGAGTGGTTTGACTCCACCAGATTCTCTGCTGGAGAAGGAGGGACAATCTCCTCCTGTATCTGTCAGATCCGATTTGATGGTACACACACACAAAAAAAACCAATAAAATTTTTTTTTAAAAGGAAAAAGGTGGAAGGGCGACAATACTATGCAGTCTTTCTTTCCCCCTCATACATGTACACATATACACCGCCGCAGTCTTCTCTGTTCTTCCACAGCTGAGTGGAGAGCTGGGCCAAGAGCCCTTCTTCTTGACCTCTATCACTACAGTCCCCCATACCCCCGTCAGGTGATCTATGCTGACAAAGCATGTAGGAGAGGTGAGTGGGTGAGCTTCTGCAAGTGTGGGTGAGCCCCTCTATAGCCTGCTGGGTCTCACCCCAGCTTTGCCTCACATCAAGCTACCCAGGTCTGGAAAGGGTTAAGCTCCTCCCAGACGCAGGCCCGATCCTACCTTCACCCATCACTGCCCCCCTCCCTTCCTTCTCCCATTCATTTCCCTTCTCCCCCGTGCCACTCTCATAGTCACAACCACTCACAGTCAATATTAAGATGCATGGAATAGTAATGGATGAATTCCGCCTCTAATTGTAATGTTCCCTAATTGCTAAATTCCAGAGCCACTGTGTCAACCCAATTATGGGTAGTTCTGCCAGCGTTCTCCACCACGGCCTGAGGACGCCCTGACTCACTAGGAGGTACCTGGCCTCACAGACACCTCAAGTGGGTCTCTCTCCCTTGCTCTAACACAACCAACTGTCTTTCTGTTCCCAGACTGTCCAGTAAGGCGGCCTTTGGGGTTCCGAGTCTCCCTGTAGATGAAGGAGGACATGGAGAAGGCTCCAAGTCCACGGAAACCAAGCCCTCGCTGGCAGCCCTCAGGGGCCGGAAGCATCGGGAGCCCTGAGGCTAGCCAGGCTGGATGCTCCCAGCTGTGGAGGTCGGCATGGGTAATGGGGTGCCGAAGAGAGAAGGAGCCCATGCCCCCGTTCCTGGAAAGCTCCCAGGCTGACAGAGGAGGCTCATGTTGACCTCTCTTTCACATCCCAGGGGCCTCTTACAGACACGTGTTTAGTCCACCCAAGTAGGAAGTGGAAGGAAAGGGAGCAAAGCAGGAAAGCGGGAGAGAAACAGTGCTTTGGCTTAGGAGTCCTGGTTCCAGCTGGCCCTGCCTGTTGAGTCTGGGCTGTGAGTCCCACAGGGACCTGGCTTCTCGGGCCTGGACTCTGAGGGAGCGAGGCAGTCAGGCACTAACTAGATCTCATTACTTCATCTTTGCATGCAAGGAGCCTTCTCCCTGCACCAGCTCCCATGACCCCAATACCACACACACACACACACACACACACACACACACACACACACACGGGTCCTGACGCTGCTGGGCTCTAGTGGATTCATTTAATGCCCAAAGTGGCTCTGATATGGCTGAAACTTTATCAGATGTGGTTGTTAAGGCCCAGAGCACGTTCAGCTGAGTGCCCTCTCACCTCCTCTGTCCGCCCACCCATTTCTCCCAGCCCACTCAGAGCAGGTGCTCTCGAAGGAGATGCCAACTGCCCAAGGAAGAATACCACTACGGAGGGCGTGCCAATTCCATGTCTCTGAGGGACCACTGCCTAATTTCTTTAGTGTCTGCTACCTCGTTTCAATCACCCTGTCTCCTGCTTATACTCAAAGCAGTAATTACCTCCTCCCTGAGGGCATGGTTAGCAACGGCTGGCTCTGTGTTGATAGGAGAGCTGGTGAGAAGGGGTGAGGAGAGCCAAGGATTGATAAAGAGGAATGATTCTGACCAATCAGCTCATCTGGAAAGGCCCAGAGGCGCCTGTGATCCAGCTTTGGGATGTTTCTCTCCGCTCGGTCGTGTTGTGAGGTCTCGGGTGATGAGTCACGTTTCTCTGGGTTTTTGTCTCTTCACTGGAAATGGGACCCTAAAGCTGATGAAGTGACCTCTCAGAGGAACTGAGGACTGCAGTGAGGGGCGATGCGAAGTCCTCTCTGACATGCTGTAGCACGGAGCCGGTGGAAATCCTCGGACAAGAAGCAGGCAGCGTGGGCGATGGCAACAGTGGTGTTGGCTGGCACCGAGACAACACAGACTGGGCTCTGAGCTAAGTCTGCTTTCTTGCTAGGCATGGTCCACTCTGGCTGTGCCTTTCTTGTGCCTCATTTCTTGTAATTATGTACCGTTGAGCCAACTATGACTCATAGCAAGTCTATGAACAACTGATCTGCCTTATGCTAACCCATCGTCACGATCTCCAATAGACTTGCGCCCACTGTTACAGTCACCATCTCAGTCCATCTCTTTGAGGGTCTTCCTCTCTTATGCTGACCCTTCTCCTTTCCAAGCCTGACGCCCTTCTCCAAGCACTGGCCCTTCCTAACAATATGCCCAAAGTATGCAAGATGAGGCTTCACCATCCTTGCTTCCGAGAGACACCCTGATCACACCTTCTCCAAGACAGAATGTTTGTTTTGGCAGTCCAAGGGATATTCTGTATCCTTCTCCAACACCACCGCTCAAAGGCATCGATCGTTTTTCTGTCATCCTTAGTCATGGTACAACTTAAGGGCAAGAGCCAAAATTCTGAGGTGCCCAGATCGAGTGGTCAAAGAAGAGCCTCTCCTGACTTGATCAGCAATGTTACCTCCCCTCGCCCTTCTTGTCCTGACCCTCGGATTCGGTGGGACCAAATACTCAGGTTCCGTGACTATTATAACAGTCTGAGTAACTTGTCTGCTATTTTCCTTGATACCAATGCCGGAAGAGCTCCCAAGCACCTTCCCACCCTGGCATTCAGCTGGGCATCTTCCTGAGTAGATAAGCAGGGGCTCTGTCCTAGTCCGGACAGGGGAGGAAGCTTGGGTATCACGTGTTTACCACATTTTGGGTGATTCCTTGTTGTTTAATGTCCTCTGGCTAAAGTCCACACACCTCTTTAAGGAGGAGATGGGCATATGGGTGTTCACCCACAGCACAGACCCACAGTGAGGGGTCAGCTCCTGCTGCTGCATCCAACTCTACCCACTCTGGCTACTTATCAGTGGTCGAGATGTGGGCATAAGATGGTCAGGGCAAACCCTTCCCTAAAATGAAGTTTTAGGAAGAGATAGCAGGCTAGCATAAAGAACGGCCTGAAAGGCAGATAGGTGAGATCTAAAATAGTTACCTAAGAACTGGCAGCTCCTTCCCTGGCATTTTCAAGAGTAACAGATGGCCTGGGGTACTATGGTGGACTGTACTGGATTATTCAATGCAGCTTCTCCTAGCTATTGGCTTTGTTACTTTCACCACATAGATAGACAGAACTACGTAATTAAGTAATTAAGGTCTGTAAAATGCTAACATGGGAACTGGTCAGTTTTGCCATTCCTCTAGGTTTAAACTAAATAGGCTCAGAAGGAAAAACAAGAATCTTATTATCATTTAAAAGAAAAAGAACCAAAGAGTGCAAATGCATTTTTGGACCTGATTTTGCTGCATGAACCGGAGGAGGAGAGCTTTGGCACTGGAGCAATGGAGGGAGACTATTGGAGAGGGACAGCAGCCCAGACGGCAGGCCACTCAGCACCAGCAAAAGCAGCAGAGGCAGCAAAGAACTAGAGACCAGTGTGAGACACAGCTGAGCCAGGTCCACTGATCCACCGAGCGAGAGCCAAGACTCTTTAAGCCTCGGCTTACAGGTAGAGCGGGAGTGGTGCATAATTGGCAGAACTGAAAGCGCTTTCATAACATTTGACTGAGCAGGGAAGACAGGTCAAGGCCACCAGGTCTAGGATTGGAGACCTGCCTGGAAACACCCCTGAGAGGAGACTAATCCAACTTGAAGACTTGTATCCTCAGCATTTCTGACCTGGCTGGTTACCTGCTACCACTCTAGCAAATGTCACAAACTGTCTTGCAAATTTTGTGGGACTACTGCAACACATTGCTGGATTGAACAGAAAAGCAGCGAAAGCTGTAGAAGGGATGGTTGGTGCTGGAACTGGTAGATGAGGAACATGAGGACAAGCTCACTGGAGGTGTGTGTGTGTGCTACTGTTGCTGCTGGTGGGGATTCGTCCCCGTGGGACACTGGTGGAAGTCAGGCAGCACGGTCCACGTACTCGTCACACTGTTTTTACATTGGCCCTTCAACATCCTTTACATTTCAAACTGATGCCACTGCCGGAGACCACTTTACAATCAGACAATACACAGACCTACAAAGTGAATCATAAGACCCAGAGAGTGTCCTCCTCAGAACATTCAACTGCACAAGTCCAAGAAGGCAGCAAATCAACAGGCCAGAAGGGGCGGGTCAACTGGACAAATGGACAGGGGAAACCCAGGGCGCAAGTGGGGAAAGGACTGGCACACTGAGAAGACTGCTGCCAACATCACCAAGTCAACAATCTGTGTACAAATTGTTGAATGGGACATTAATTTGTTTTCTAAACTTTTCACCTAAACTGCAATAAGATATTATTTTTTAAAAAAAAATTAACCATCTGGACACTCAAGACAGAGTCCTGTCCACAGACAGGGGAAGGGCTGGGGCCATCCACAGACAACTAAGATGATTGGAAAGTACTCACCACATGCCAGGCACTGTCCTAGACTCATCTCATCCTCCTCAATAGACAAAGATTTTAGGTCCATTCTAGAGACAGGAAAACTGAGGAACTGTTATTTCCTCACCCAGTTACAGTAAATAACCAAAGTATGCTGAGCCCAGGCTGTGCGGCTTCAGCCACATGACTGTCCCTTAGAAAACACATCATTCATGACTTTGAAATTCCTCCAGGGAAGCTCGTTAATCATCAGAGCCTTCCTGAGCTGCTAAGAAACCAGATGGACTGAACCCATTTCAATGTCCCGGCTTCTCTGACCGAGTGCAGAATGAACAATCAGTGTGTAACCCACACACGCAGATTAGTCCCTTAGAAGACTAAGAACCTGTGTTTGTCCACTGAGCCATGGGTTATTTTTTTTTAAATAATTCCTTTATTGTGGTAAAATATGTATAACGTAAAATTTGTCACTTTCACCATTTTGAAGTGTACAGGCCAATGACATGAGTTATGTTCACAATGCTGTGCAACCATCACCGGTACCTAGTCCCAAAGATGGGCTATTTTATGATTACAGTGAATAAATTATCTTTTATTGAGAGTTTGACACCCGGTGGGGTAGGTAGTGGTACCTCTGTTTTACAAATAAGACCTTCCAGACCAGATTGGTCCCCCATCTTCGGCTTCCAAAGCCTCCTGAATGTCTCCATCGCACTTAACACAGTTGTGAGCAACCATCTGTCTCATTCCATGTTACTCACTAGACCACTAGAACCCAGAGGGCAGGAACAAGGCTGGTTTTGTTCCAGAATGAATCTCCCATTGCCCAGCATAGCTCCTGACACAAAGCAAGGCTCTCAAAAACAATTAGCAATAGTGAATGCAGAAACTCAAAAGCAGCTAAGCACCAAGCCTCAGTGCCCTGGGATGCAAGGCTGGGGACTGCTGTCTGTTGTAGTCAGTGCTGTGCCCACGTGACTAGAGCAGAGCCTGGGATGTAGTAGATGCTTGCTAAGAAAAGCTCCCTGTATGAATGAGGGAACACACACTGTGTGATTTGTGGCTTCCAGCTTCTACGTTTTGCTGTTTCCCATTTTAGCCACAAGCCTTCCACTGAACAAACACCCCATCCCCTCCCTCTCACCATCCCAATTCTTCTTAAAGGGTATCCCCATCATCCTGGACTACTGAGCTCAAGAAGAGCAGTTTCAGCTTAGATCTGTCTAGATCAGGGAGGTCCAAATACTAAATTGTAAAGCCAAGTTAAACAGCCTCTTGTCTCTAGCATCACCTGTAGTCTTCAATTGACCATGATGACTCTTCTGCAGGAACAGAGGACAGAAGCGTTCTTCCAGCCCCCGAGTCCTCACACTCCTCCCCACAGCTCTGCTGCCAGCCCAACTACTGCACCTCAACCTACTCCCCCGGAGACGGCTGTACAGGCTCTGTGGGGGCAGAGGGGGAAACTCAGTGGACATAGGCCAAAGTCCTGGAAAGAACTAAATGGGCCATGAAGGCCAACCTATCCTAGGAGTCAAGGAATGCTTGGGGTGCCTCATCTCCATGGCTTGAAGAGAATGAGAAAAGGGCCTCTCTAAGGCCCCAAACCCTTGGGTTTCTGCAGTATCAGAGACAGCACCGTCTCACCTGCCTGGAAGCTTCCATTAGGGTGAAAGAGATGTAGGGGAAGTCAGAAGAGCCCAGCCCCAACTCCCAAGAGGGTGCCCTGCTAGTCTCACACCTTGCTCATGGATAACACCAACTCCACTCACAAAATGAAGCCAGTTACAAGCTCATCTGTACAGAAAGCACAGCACTTGACCAACATCAATATCTTTCTTTCCAGGACCCATCTGTGGATGTCAAGGCCCAAAGTTCAAAGGGTAAGAACTATGTTTGTCAGGCAAGGGCTTAGCAACACCCTCCCAACCCCAAAATAAAAGGTAACCTAGAAAAGGCTCTTAGTCTTCTAAACAGAACAGATTCACAATAGCATGAGCTGGTCTCCTCTCCAGGGGTCAGTGGGTCAGGATATCGAACAAGGCAGGAAGTGGAACATTCTCTTCCCCTCTCAACTTTCCAGAAGCCCTTAGCTTCTCCTGGGGTAAGGCAGAGTGTGTGGGGACGTGAGGATCAAGCCCAAGATGGCCCTCGAGAAAGCCAATCCTGGAGACTGAGGCTGGGGGCAAGGGTTCTGTCTGTGAGCCAAGCAGGGCAAGGATGACATCACAGAAAGAGGAGCCAGGAGAGGAGTTCAGCTCACAATGGTGACTCCACCGGAGCACCAGGAGGAGAAGAGCTGGGGATGGCTCCCTGGGCCCGGCTGCAGTGTGCCTGGCATGGACCCCTGGCGCTGACTCACCCTGGGGCCTGAGGCTGCAGATGGAAGGGCTGCCAGGCCTCCGCTCACCAGGCATCCAGACACGTCCCACTGCATCAGAGGCCTGCCCCTCCCACCTGCCCTGCTGGCCTGGGCTGGGGATACTGCATGGTGAGGGATACCGAGCATGGCTATTTTTTCAACACCTATGCCAATCACAGAGATGTTTCTAGCAGCCTGGAGCCAGGGTGGAAGGGTGAGGAGGAGATGACTGAGGGGATTAGGGGCCACCCTGCTCCTCGGTGTCTGGCCTTCTGAGGAAATGCCCAATACACCAAGAGCTGGAGAGATTGAATTGTGGAGAATCTGTTACACTAGGGATTCCCTCTGATGCAGCAGAGGCAGGCGAAGGGAGGAGGCTCTCCGTGGGCCATGTCAGACCCCAGCCCAGGTCCCTGCATTCCTATATGCTCTAGGTCTCCCCGCCCCATCTCCATCCCAAGCTGAGCCTGCTCACCAGCCCCCCAACCCACTCCTTTCCCTCTGCAGCAGCCCCCTCCTGGGCCAGTCTCTCTTCTGTCCTTGCGCACCCTGCTTTCTGCTGCCAAAGAGCTGAGAAAGCGGCGAGTGTGCTTACTTCTCTACCATGAAGTAAGGGAGGATGCTGCAGAGGTGTGGGGGCCCGGGTAGCCACATACTCACCCCCATGGCTTGAGGGGAGTGTGGAACCTGTGGAATGTGGGGACTGAGAAGGGAAGAAGAGAAGCAGCCTGGGTTTCCGGGACAGGGAAAGGGGAAAGCTCCCCCGCCCGCCCGCCCCCAGTTAAAAAAATAATAGCACTGCGCCCTGAGAAAGAGGAGAGAGGAGAGGAAAATACATGCGGGCGAGCTGGGGTACCCCAGTATGAAAACCAGGTGAGGGAGGGCGGAAAGGGGGTCTGCCGAGCCCCGGAGACCAGGCTCAAGCGGGAACAGTACGACCTAGGATATGCTGAGTCATGAGATTTGGAGCGCGCTGAGGGGCTGCTCCACCCCCTCATGCGTCTCCGTCCCAGCTCTTCTGGATCCCCCGGTTTTAGAATCCCTGGCACCTGTCTCCCCAACCGCCCCAGATCCAGGATCTCTGCCTCCTGGAGCCCGTGAACCGGCCCCCCGTCCCCTCCCACGACGGCGGAGCCTGTGGGTCTTCGAAGCCTGAAACCAGGACCTGAGAACCTTCTCTGACGAGCGCTCGAAAGAGCAGGCGGTGGAGGAGACATGAGAGGGGGGCGTCTCCAAGATGGGGCGGGGGCGCAGGGACGTGGGTCCGCCCCTGTCCTCTGCGGCTCTGCACCTCAGACCCAGAAGGAACGCAGTACCCCCAACGCCCCGGCTCCGCATAGGGGCTGCTCGCGTCCCCTTCCTAGGTCCAGCTCCCCAAACGAACCTTCCCTCCAGAGTCATCCAGGCGCCCCCCACAAGGACAGTGCGGGCGCCGGCCCCCTACCCTCAAACTTCCCAGAGCCCACGCTCCTCCGGGAACCGAGCCCAGCCCGGTGCAGGAAGCTCGACTGCCCTACGGCGGAGAAACTTTGGAGGGTGGAGGTCGGGGAGGGGGCTCCTAAGGCGAGAGCGCGCACTTACCCGCGAGCAACCCCGAGCCGGCAGGAGAGACCCCGGGTGCGCGCTTTGGCGGGGCGTCGGGGCGCCGGGACGCGGCGCTGGCTGTGGTAGGCGGGGGCGTCCGCTCCGCCAGAGCCCGGAGTCCCCGCTCCGCCTCTGCCCCAACTCGGCTCCGAAGTGTCTTTGCCGCAAGACTTGCTGAGCTTAGCAGTCTGCGCCGAGCGGCGGGTGGGGGCCGCTCAGTGGGCGCGCGCGGCGCTGCAGTGAGCGGGAGGCGCGCGCCGGACCCGCGCCAGGCTCTCCGGACCCGCTGCCCGCCGCGTGCTCCCCGGCCTCTCGGCGCCCCGCCTCTCGTTCAAGGTCATGGCCGCCACTCCCGGGCCGCCCGGCCAGGGACCCCTTCTCCCCTCCTCCCCACCTCAGATGCGAGCCTCTCCACGCTGGCTCCTCCCCGGGCTCCCGACCCACTGCAGCCCAAGGCTGGATTCTCGCTGGAGCCCTCCAAAGCCATGTTGGAATCCCTTCTTCTCTCGGCTCAGTATGGCCACCTCCACCTAGGACTGCCACCTAGATGGCGGGGACTTGTGAAACTAAAGGGTTGATGGAGAAAAGGAGTACCCTGAGGGAAGGCCTGTGAAAATGGGGTGGGGGGTGGGAAGGACAGTGCAAAGAAGGATCTGAAAGAGGTGGAGAAGAGTAAAGAAAATGAATTGCCTTTCATTCATTTCATTTAAGTAGTTTATTAAATGGCCAGGGCTTTCACACATACTATTATGCTTCGTTCTTATGACATCCCTCTCAGATAGGCATTAAGTATTATTATTATAATTAAGTATTAAATGTTAAGATAGGTATTAACTGGGTGGTGAGAAGACAGTCCCTGAGCAGGCCCCCCATACAGACAGTAAGTGGTGGCACTGAGGAAAGCTTCAGGACAAAGAGAAAGGTTGCAAGCAGAAAGGGAAGCCCTCCTGATCTACCCAGCACTGAAGAGAGACACAGGCAACAAGGATCTACAGCAGGAACTCCATGCGGCATTGGAATTCTTCTGGAGCTCACTTTATAATCAGATTGTAGCACTCGGTCTCTCTCGCCTTCTGATGAGATCGGTTCCAAACCAACCTGGCCTGAGGTCAGTCTTCAATAGATGTTTGCTAAGAACCTCTCCAAAACGCTAAAGACCAATGATCTGTTTAAAGATGAAGGTATGTCTGATCCAAGCCATGGTATTTTCAATTACTTCCTATGCATTTGAATACTTTCTGTGCATTCTGTGCAATTAGACAGTGCAAAAGGATGAAGAAGAATCGCTCTCTTTGAGTTGTGGTGTTGGAGAAGAGTACTGAATATGCGAAAGAATAAATAAGTCTGTCATGGAGGAAATGCAACCAGGGTACTACTCCGTAGGGGCAAGGGTGGTGAGACTGTCTCATGTACTTTGGCCATGTTATCAGGAGGGGTCAGTCCCTAGAGAAAGATATCATTGCAGGGAAAAGAGGAGGGTCAGAGAAAGAGAGGAAGACCCTCAACAAAGTGGATTGACCTGGTGATCAGAACAATGAATTTCAGCGTGTCAGGGATGTGAGGCTGTCCTGTGTTCCCATAGGGAATAGGACTCCTCCCTATATTATTTATAATCAGAAGAACTCCAGGATGGAGAGGGCCACAGCCCCCTCCCACAGATCCATGAGCTAATGGGAACGTGATACATCATAACCCTTCTATGGCGGCTGCCTTAGCAGCCCACCATTGTGATCAAAGTCTTGATGAGGCCCCAGCTTCCCCCAAACAGGCCTGGGAACCTAAGGTCAGAGGAAGCCAGCCTGTCTTCTTAGAGACTACTTAGAGAATCAGTTCTGCAGTCAATTTGGTTAAATGAAAAATGTGATGTCCCTGGCTACTGCCTAATGTTCTTTTAATTCATCAGGACCAGTGGTGTCTGGGTTATAAACCTAATCAGGAGCTCAACATCCCTTGTGTTTATTTCCCCAGGCTTCAGGAACTGGAAAAGGAACAAACGGAAAAAGACATCCACCACACCTCACCCCACTCCACCCCCACATCCAGCCAATTATGAGCTGCTTTTGAGTTTCAATTGTTGTCCCTTTAAAGAGACAAGCCCTGGGTCCGCTTAACCCATCACCACTGAGTTGCACACCCAGCTAGGGACCATCTGAGCAATCTCTCTGCCTCTGCACAAGAGTAGATTGAGCCCATTATATGAGAGGGCTGCATTTCCAATTCTTGGAGTTCCCCCAGGGAGGAAGAAGCTACAACCCCCTTGATTACATTTGTCTCAATATCTTCTACTAAAAACAGGGCTTGCTGACAGTTTTGTTTTCTGGGCTCACAGAAGAGAGAGAGTAACAAGCAGGGAGCTCCATAGCCCCAGCTTCCCCACCTCAGCTGAAAGCCCCCACATGCTGCCACTCTTCTGCTTCAGGAGTTCCACGTTTGCCCATCCTCCATTGAAGGTCCAAGTTCCCCGTAGTCGCACTACCTCTCCCCTCTGTGCTGGTGAGGGCAAGGAGCCCCAGGAATGTGTTGGTTGAGTGCTCAGTTGCTTAACCATTGAATTAAGCGATTGGTTCAAACCCACCCAGCATCTCCCAGGGAGAAATACCAGGCAATTTGCTGACAGTCTAGAAAGCCTCTTACAGCAGTTCTGCTCTGTCACGTGGGCTTGCACTGAATTGAAAATGGACTCAACAGCCCCGCACACTTACACACTAGAACTACTAGTAATGTCTGTGCCCTCACAAAGCTTTTCAAAGCTCTGCCATTGTCAAGAGAGCAACCAGACAAGAACCAGGAGAGGGAAAAATCAGACTTGGACTCCACAGCCTGGCCAGCCCGTTGCCTGCGTGTTGGAGGGCATATGGGGAGTAGGATGGGAGGGGGGCACACAAACGCTGCTCACAAAGTTGCCAGCCCCCCACCCCCACTCCTACATGAACTCGAATCCCTCTTCTTGAGCAGTTTGCACTATTCCTGACAATTAAGCTAACAATGATTAAACTCTCTGAAGCTCACCTGCCTTACCGATGGTAATGGAGAAGCCGCGTTTAAGAACCTAACTGGCAAGTCCTGTCACTCAAGGGCTTGGGGTTTTTTTGTCTGCTGGCTCAATTTGTCGACATGCTGAGCTTGAAACTTGAACGCGTTTTAAATTTTGCTTAGAGTAATATATGTCTTATGAAAGCTCACTTAACGTAAAGGTTCCATAAACAATGATTTCAGTATAGAAGACACTAATTCATCAGTTGAGGGGATGCAGAGAAGAAACTTGGACAGAGTAGATTTCAATACCGTACACTCCGTGCAATAGCTTAGGTTTTAATTAAATAATTATAACCCTGAAATCCAACAGCCTGTGAAGGCCAAGTCCTCTGGGAGGCTGATTAAACAGACTGTAATTATTTATTTCCCATGTAATGAACAAAACAATAAAAAATGTTGAGCCCAAGTAAGACTCCTGCACACCATGGAGTGGGGTCAGTGAAGGATGAAGAGAATGGCTTGCCTAGAACTTTGTTGTTTGTACTGTCTGGTCAAAACCGACTCATAGCTGGCCCTCCAGTGGGTTTTCAGAGGCAGTAAATCACACGGGAGGAGACTGCCCATCTTCTTCGCATGGAGCAGCTGGTGGATTTGAATCTTGTACCTCTGGGTTGGCCAGGAAACTCCTACCACTAAAGTCACCAGAACTCCCTAGGTCATTTTTTGAGGGGAGCATTTTAAACTATGCAGCGCCATATTTGGCAAATGGGATAAATTCAATTAAGTAGCAAATAAGATCATATAGTTTTATCAGATGTCAATTACTAGAGAATTTTGTGGGAACCTTGTCTTCTGCTCCCTAACTTATCTGAAAGAGGAAATTATGTTCCTTTTTCTTGGAAACAGGGAACAATAGTCTCAAACATCAGGGCAAAGTGTTCCTGCATCCCCAACCGAACACCAGCGACACACAATGTACATACAGCCTTAGATTTCAACATCTAATAGAGGATGAATAAGGATGGCAGAAGAACCGGGGCCTTTGAGTTGTGTTTTTGGAGAAGAGCCTTGGATGGCCCACAGCCTGCTAATACAACCAGCAAGTCTGTCCTGGAGGAAACACAGCCAGTGTGATCCGTAGACAAAGATGAACTGTCTCACTGACCCTGGGCATGTTGTCAGGAGGGCCAGTCCTTGGAAAAAGACATCATTCTGGGAAAGGTCGAGGGTCAGAGAAGGAGAGGAAGACCCTCAATATGATGGATTGACCTAGTGACTGTAACAATAGGCTCAAATAAACTAGAGAAGCTGAGGATGGCACAGGGTAGAGCAAGGTTCAGATCTATTGTTCATAGCTTGCTATGAGTTGTAGTCGACTCGATGTCACGTAACAACAACAATAGAGGACAAGGTTTCTCTGGATCAATGACAAAACTGTCCTCTTTGATACTCTTTGTCAATCCAGGAAGAAGGAGATGCTACGGGCAGAGAGTTGCCTGACTTCTCCAATGTGAAGGACCCGTAACTCAGAACCAGCAGTCAGTCAAGGGCAGAATGTCTCCTTTTCAGAAGGCAGCCATGGGCTTTGTAGCTTCCCATCATTAAGGTTGTGAAAAGCAAGTCAGTTGAAACACTTTCTGAGTAATTAGCCATAGCTCTTTAGTCTCCTTGTGTCCATTAAATCCTACATATTTTATGGTCATATCACAGAACTGGCATCTGAGATGTGTGCTAGCTGTGGGGAGTCAGCATCATAGGCCACCAGAAGCAGGGGACATCTGAGGGAAGTGCCCCAGGATTGAGACACTCATCTTTTTTTTTAATTTATTATTAATTTCAATGAAAATTTACAGAAACTTTAGGTTTCCATTCATTCATTGTTGCACTTTTCTCCCCTCCAAACCCCCCCCCAGTACACTACCCTCCTGGAAAAGGAAAAGAAAAATTCTTTCATTGTTTTACAAACCCTCCTCCAGGTCCACTCCACTATGCAGCCCTCACTCTGGACTCCCATCATGACAAAAATACCCAATCACATACCCTTTTAAACAGTTTTCTCCCTCATCTGTTTCATTGTATACATTATTGAACCCATTTTTCTCAGTCTTCCTCCAACCCCAAGGTCAGTCCTGTTTTACAACAGTGGCACCATGCAGTAATTGTCCTTTTGTGACTGAGATACTTCACTCAGCATAATGTCCTCCAGGGTCACCCATTTTGAATAATAATTCTAATAATAATAATAATAATAATTGCATGAGTTCCTTGTTTTTCAATGCAGCATAGTATTCCATTGTGTGAATATACCACAGCTTCTCTATACATCCATTTGTTGATGGGCACTTAGGTACCTAGGTTGTTTCCAACTTCTTGCTATTGTGAACAAAGCCGCAATAAACATGGGTGTGCATTTATCTGCTTGGATGTTAGTTATGGTCTCTTTGGGGTATATTCCCAGTAATGGAATTGCTGGGTCAGATGATATCTCTATTTGCAACTTTTTGAGAAAGCACCATACCACCTTCCACAGTGGTTGCACCATTTTACACTCCCACCAACAGTGAATGAGGGTTCCAGTTTCTCCACAACCTCACCAGCATTTGTTGTTTGCTGCTCTATTAAATTTTGCTATTCTGATTGGGGTGAGATGATATCTCATAATTGTTTTGATTTGCATCTCTCTTAGAGCTAGGGATTTTGAACATTTCTTCACGTGCTTGTTACCCATCTGAATGTCTTCTTTGGTAAAGTGTGTTCATATCCTGTGCCCATTTTTCAATTGGATTATTTAACTTTATCTTGTTGTGGTGCTCAAGTATTTTATAAATTCTGGATGTAAGTCCCTTATCTGATACGTCATTACCAAATACTTTTCCCCCAGTCTGTGGCTTCCCTTTTTCCCCTGTTGGAGAAGTTTTTGGATGTGCATAGGGAATTGATTATTAGAAGATCCCGTTCATCTATTTTATCTTCTCCTGGTTGTAGGTGAGACAGTCATCATTGTGATGTCCCAGACCCATCTGCACTATATGCTCAGAAGCCAATCTGTTTGAGTACCCACCCGCTGCTGAGATACCCTCTGTCAGGCACCCTGCTAGGGGGTGGAAATGTGGAGGCAAACAGCTCTGCCCCTTGAGGAGTGCATTGAGTAGTTGGAGAATGAGACACAGGAACAAATAGTGGCCACGCAGAGCTGTGGGCACCAGAGAAGAGCACAGGTGTGGTGAGAACCCCAACTCAGCCTACCGGGAGGGCAGCAAAGAGAGAGGACTCTCCTAATCAAATGATCTTCCTGCTACCTCAAGAGGAAAGGCTAGTTCTCCAGGTTGGCAGTGAAGAGAAAAGCTTTCCAGGCAGAGCGAACAGTGTTAGGATACAAGTAGACAGTGGCTCCACTGAAGCCTTGGAGTCAGAATAAGTGTACCACCTTGGGCTGCTTTCTAGGTCTCTCGAGGGACTCTTGTGAAGACCATCTAGTATAAGGTTTATAAACACTAAGCAATGCCGTAGCCAATAGTAGCTACTATGATTACGCTTTATGTTGCCACTGTTAGCGGAAGTCAAGTTGGCCTCTAACCCGCTCCTTGTGACCCCACGCACAAGAGAAGCAAACTCTGCCTGGCCCTGTGTCCTCCCACGACGAGCTGTGGATCAGATCATGACCAGAGGATTGATTGTCAGGGGTTGAGTTTCAGAGGTAGCACACCAGACCTTTCTTTCTAGTCTGTTCCCCCCCACACCCCACTTCACTGAAAGACTACAGCATCGCAATAGTGCACAAGCTCCATTGACAGAGGGGTGTTGGCTGCACATCAGACACACTGCCTGGGAATTGAACCAGATGTCCCTCAGAAAGATGAGAGCTAATGCCCCATTTATTTAGTGCTTTTGTTTGCTTATTTGGCTTTTGTATTATCAAGTTGGAACCAACTCATAGCTGACCCTCCAGTGGGTTTTCAGAGGCTGTAAATCACATCAGAGGAGACTGTTCATCATTCTCCACAGAGCATCTAGAGGACTCAAACCAAATGCCTCTGGGTTGGCAGCCCAGCATCCTTACCACAAGGTCACCAGAGCTCCATTTACTTGCTTTGCTTGTTGTTGTCAGGTGCCATCAAGTTGAGTATGACTTTCAGCAACCCTATAAACAACAGATCTGAACCCTGTCCTATCCGGTGCCATCCTTACCAACTTGGATATACTTGATCTCATGGCTGCAGCCATCTGGTTGAGGATCTGGCTCTCTTTTGTTGATCCTTCACCTTTGACAGTATCATGTCCCTCTAAAAGGAATAACCTCTCCTGGTGATATGCTAGCAATTATACAGATGACACAACCCTGCTTGCTGAAACTGAGGAGGACCTGAAGCGCTTGTTGCAGAGGTTTAAGGACTGCAGCCTCCAATATGGATTGAGGCTCAATATCAAGAAGACAAAGTTTCTCATCACTGGACCAATTGGCAGCATCAGGATGGATGGTGAAGAGATTGAGATTGTACACAGCTTTAGTTTGCTCAGCTCCACAATCAACACTCTAGGCACCAGCAGCCAGGAAATTAAAAGACGTATTGCCATGGGAAAGTCTGCTGTTAGGGACCTCTCCAAAATACTGAAGAGCAATGGTGTCTCTCTGGAGACTAAGGTGTGTCTGATACAGGCCATGGTCTTTGTAATTACTTGTTATGCATCAGAGAGTTGGACATTGACTAGGGAGGATAGAAGGATAATTGATGCCTTTGAGCTGTGGTGCTGGAGAAGAGTATTGAGAGTACCATGGACTGCCAAGAAAACAAACAGATTCATCCTGGAAAGGGTTAAATTGGGTGGCTCCTGGAGGCAAGGATTCTGAGGCTCCATCTAACATACTTTGGACATGTTCTAAGGAGGGACCAGTCCTTGGAGAGGGACATCATGCTTGGGAGGGTGGAGGGACAGCGCAGGAGGGGAAGGCCCTCTATGAGATGGATTGATTCAGTGACTGGGATAATTGGGATGGGTATGTTGGAGATAGAGCAACTGGCACAGCACAGAGTAGAGTTTAGTGCTGTTGTATATAGGGTCGCTATGAGTCGCAAGCGGCACATAACAACAACAACAACAACAACAACCATGTACCCAAAGCGTGTGAGACGAAGCTTTATCATCTTTGTCTCCAAGGAGCACTCTGGCTGCACTTTCTCCAAGAAAGACTTGTTCTTTTGACAGTTCTTGGGATGTTCATTGCTCTTCTCCAACACCACAACTCAAAGGCATCAATTCTTCTTCTGTTATCCTTATTCATTGTCCAGCTCCGAGATGCATAATGCACAGCAGGTGATGGAGAAGATCATGACATTAATTGGGTGAACCTTAGCTTTTAAATCGACATCATTGCTCTTCAATACTTTGGAGCGGTCCCTGACAACAGCCTTTCCCAGTGCAAGATATCTTTTGATTTTTGAGTTTAGAAGAGGTTGTGGCACTAGGGATATTATAGCTGATGTCAGATGGATTTTGGCTGAAAGAACAGAATACCAGAAGGATGTCTATTTGTCTTTTATGGATTATAAAAAGGCATTTGACTCTGTGGATCATAACAAAATATGGCTAACAGTGGGGACAGCAGCAATTCCTGAATCCTTAATTGTACTTATCTGAAACCTATACCTAAACCAAGAAGCTGTTGTTTGAACAAAACAAGGGAACCCTGCAGGATTAAAAGAAATATGCACACCAGGGCTGTATCCTCTTTTCCTACTTGCTCAATTTATATGCTGAACAAATCATTTCAGAAGCTGGACACTCTGAAGAAGAATGTAGTATCAGAATCAGAGGAAGACTCATCAACAACCTTCTTTATGCACATGACACACCTTGTTGCTGAAGTGAGGAGAACTTGAAACACTTATTGCAAAAAATAAAAAAAACTACTTCTATCTCTTCCGCCAGAGGCCTACACACTGCTGCTGTGGTGTCCATGTCTCGGGTGATCCCAGAGAAGTTCCAGCACTTTGAGAGTATTGCAACACTAGCATGGATGGGCAGCAGAAACCAGCCTCTGCCATCACTGCCATTAAGGGTGTAGGGGGAAGATACGCTCACATGGTGCTGAAGAAAGCAGACATTGAACTCCCGAAGAGGACAGGAGAGCCCACTGAGAAGGAGGCGGAGCATGTGGTCACCATTATGCAGAATCCACACCCAGGACAAGATCCTAGGCTGGTTCTTGAACAGACAAAAAGATGTGAAAGATGGGAAATACAGTCAGGCTCTGGCCAATGTTCTGGACAACAAGCTCCGTGAAGACCTGAAGCGACTGAAGAAGATTCGTGCCCACAGAGGGCTGCGCCACTTCTGGGGCCTTCGAGTTCCAGGTCACCACAGCAAGCCCACTGCCTCTGGGGCCGTGCTGGTGGTGCGCTCCAAGAGGAAATAAGTCTATAGGTCTTAACTGTTAATAAATTACCTTAAAAACAAAACAACTACTTACAATCTGCAATATAGATTATATCTCAACATCGAAAGAACAAAGAAAAAAAACAAAACAAAAAGAACAAAAAAAACCAACACTGGGCCAATAGGCAACATTGTGACAGATGGAAAAAAGACTGAAGTTGCCAATGATTTAATCTTACGTGGATCCATAATCAACACCATCAGTGCTAGCAATCAAAAAATCAAATGTTTATTTGCTTTGTTGTTGTGTTGTCATGTGCCGTCAAGTAACCTGCGACTCATATGGTCTCTGAGACATCTACCCCCACTACAGCAGTCAGTAAGTCAATCCATTTCATCCAAGGTCTTCATCTCCTGCATTGTCCCTCCACCCTCCCAAGCATGATGTCCCTCTCCAAGGACTGGTCCCTTCTTGTAATATGCCCAAAGCATGTCAGATGAAGCTTCAGAATCCTTGCTTCCAAGGAACAGCCTGGTTTCACCCTTTCTAGGATGAAGGTATATTCAACAATTTTCTCAAGCACCACAGCTCAAAGGCATCAATTCTCCTTATATCATCCCTAGTCATTGTCCAGATTTCTGATGTATAGCATGTAATTGTAAAGACCATAGCCTAGATTAGGCATACCTTAGTCTTGAGACTGACATCATTGCTCTTCAGTACTCTGGAGAAGTCCCTGACTGCTGACTTTCCCAATGCATTCTGTCTTTTATTTTCCTGAATGCTAGTACCAAGAGTGTTGAGTGTGGAGCCAAGGAAAATAAAGGTATTAACAGTCTCAATCTCTTCACCGTCTACATGATGCTGCCAATCTGCCCAGTAGAGGGAGTTTTTGTTTTCTTGATGTTGAGCTTCAATCCATATTGAAGACTGCAGTCCTTGACTTTCTGCAACAAGTGCTTCAGATCCTCCTCAGTTTCAGCAAGCAGGGTTGTGTCATCTGCATAACAGATTGTTGATGAATCTTCCTCTAATCCCGATGCCACTTTTCTCTTCATACAGCCCAGCCTCTCAGACGATCTGTTCTGCATACAGATTGAAATGGTATGGAGATAGGACACATCCTTGGCATACACCCTGTTCTGTTCTGATGACTGCCTCCTGGTTCAAGTATAGGCTTCACATAAGCACGATCAAGTGTTCTGGGATTCCCATCCTTCTCAGAGTCAGCCACAGTTTGTTGTGATCCACACAGTCAAATGTCTTTGCATAGTCAATGAAACACAGATTCCTCTGGTACTCTCTACTTTCAGCCAAGGTCCACCTAACAAGAGCTATATTATCCATAGTATCACTACCCCTTCTCTGTTGATGTGCAGTTCCAGTCAGTTTTTTTTAATTTTCAGCAGAATCTTGCTTGTATATGATATCAATGATATTGTTCAATAATTTCCATGCTCTGTTGGGTCACCTTTCTTTGGAGTGGGAACAAATATGGATCTCTTGCAGTCAGCTGGCCAGGTGGCTGTCTCCAGATTGCTTAGCACAACTTGGTGAGCATGTCCGGGGCAGAATCTGTTTGTTGAAATATATCAATTGGTACGCCATCAATTCCTGGGGCTTTGGTTTTTGTCAATTCTTTCAGAGTACCTTGAACTTGTTCCTTCATCACCACAGGCTCTTGTTCATACGTTGTTTCATTAAATTCTTCTGTGTCAGCCAATTCTTTTTGGTACAGTGACTCTGTATACTCCTCCCATTTTCTTTTAATGCTTCCTGGATAATTTAATATTCTGCCCAAAGCATTCTTACATATTGCAATTTGATGCTTGAATTTGTTCTTCAGATTCTTCAGCTTAAGAAATGCTGAACGAGTTCGGTCCTTTTGATTTTCTGACTCCAGCTCTTTGCACATTTCATTATAACACCTTGTCTTCCCACCCTGCCCTTTGAAATCTTCCATTCAGGTCCTTAACTTCTTGATTTCTACCCTTCGCTCGGCTTCTTGGCACTCTAGTGCAGTGTTCAGAGTCTCATCTGACATCCATCTTGGACTTTTCTCCTCCTTTGTCTTGGCAATGACCTTTTGCATTTTTCATGGGTGATATTGATATCCTCTCACAACTTATCTGGCCTTTGCGCATTAGTGTTTAAGGTCTTAAACCTGTTCCTGAGATGGTTTTGAAATTCAAGTGGGATAGACTCAAGATCAAATTTTGGTTCCTGTGGATTTAACTTTCTTTAGCTTCAACTCGAACTTACATTTGAGTTGTTTTGGTGGTCTGTTCCACAATCAGCACCTGGCCTAATTTTCACAGCTGATATTGAACTTCTCCAGCAATTCTTCCCACAGATACAATTGAACTGATTTCTACATATAGTTCAATAGGGAAAGAGTGTAGGGAGGGGAGTAGTGAAAGATTAGATAGGCAAAGGCAATATGTGGTGGGCTCTGTGGACTTTTAGAAAAATCACTACCATCTGCAATGGGTTAGAAGTCCTGTACGATTCCTTCTCACCTTGGCTTTTCAAAGAAGGTCACTTAGTGCAATGTTCACCAGCTTGGTGTGTGAAGTCCAATTCCTTGGGTTCAAGTACCAGCTAACCCGTCAGAAGTCCTCAGACAAGGTAGTTTTCTTCATGTGAATGTTATGTGCTGTGAGCTGAGTGCAACTCATAGCGACCCTATGAACAACAGCTCTGAACCCTGCCCTGTCCTGAGCCAGACGCACTGTCTCCAACACACCTGTCCCCATTACCATAGTTACTGTGTCAATCCATCTTATGCAGGGTCTTCCTCTCCTATGCTGTCCCTCCATTCTTCCTAGCATGTTGTCCTTCTACAAGGACCACTCCCTCCTGGCAACACGCCCAAAATATGCGAGATGAAGCTTCAAAATCTTTGCCTCCAAGAAACAGCTTGGTTTCACCATCTCCGGGATCAACTTATTCGCTTGGAAGTCAATGGTATGTTCAATACTCCTTTTCAGCACCACAACTCAAAGGTTATAAATTCTCCTGTCATCTTTACTTGTTGTCCAGCTCTCTGATGCATAACAGGTAACCGATAAAACCATGGCCTGGGTCAGGCCCCCCTCAGTCTCTAGACTAACATCATTACTCTTTAGCACTCCAAAGAGGTCTCTGACAGCAGATTTACTCAATGCAATTCGTCTTTTGATTTCCTAACTGCTTGTGCCAAAAGTGTTGATTGTGGAACTGAGAAAGCTGAAATTGTTAGTAATTTTAATCTCTTCTTTATCACGGTGCTGCCAATTAGTCCAGTGATGAGAATCTTTGTTTCTTGATGTTGAGTTGCAATTCATGTTGAAGACTGTAGTCCTTGACCTTCTGCCATAAATGCTTCAGGTCCTCCTCAGTTTTGGCCAGCAAGATTGTATTATCTGATTAATGCCAGTAGTTGATGAGTCTTCCTCCAATCCTGACTCCTCATTCCTCCTCGTGGAGCCCAGCCTCCTGGATGATCTGTTCTGCATATAGATTGAAAAGGTATGGAGACAGGACACATTCCTAATGCACTCCTTCCCTGATTTTAAACCAGGCAGTGTTTCCTTGCTCTGTTCTGATGACTTCCACACTTTATTGTGATCCACACAGAAAATGTCTTTGCATAGTCAATGAAACACAGAGAGACATTCTTCTGGTACTCTCTGCTTTCAGTCAGGATCCTTCTGACACTGGCTATGATGTCCCTACTGACATGGCCTCTTCTAAACTCAGCTTGTATTTCTGGAAGTTCTCTGTCAATATACTATTCCAGTTGTTTTTAGATAATCTTCAGCAGGATTTTGCTTGCGTGTGATATTAGTGATCTTGTTAGATCATTTCCACACTCTGTTGGATCAACTGAAATAATCTACGGCCCTACCTTAGGAATGCCCAATAAGCATTGAGTGTTATGTTAATTAAGAAGCCCATGTGGGTGCTAATGAAAAGGTCGGTAGCTTGAACTCACCTCATAACTCCATGGGGACCTCTGGTGGCCTAGTGGTAAGAAGCTGCACTGCATTCCCAAAGGCATCAATCAGAATCCACCAGCTGCTCCACAGGAGAAGGATGGGCAATCTCCTCCCATGCAATTTACTGTCTCTAAAAACCTGCTGGAGGGTCAGCTATGGGTTGGTTCCAACTCAACTGCACAACAATAACACCACAAGCCACTGCACAGGAGAAAGACCTGGAAATCCGTTTCCATAAAGATCATAGCCTAAACCTAGGGACAGTTCTACTTTGTCACGTGATGTTGCTGAGTCTGAATCAACGTGACAGCACACGAGAACACCATAGTAATTGTTATTCCTAGAGGTCAGCGAGTTTAATGCAGATTCCTCACATCATTCACCCCAAAGAAGCTGAATGACTTTCCCAGGGAAGCCAAATCAGCCTAGACGCCAGGAGTTAACTGCCTTCATGCTGGGGAGAAAAATTGGCTCAAATTGCAGGCTAATAGCATGCAGGTCTCAGGTTTACCTTCCAACTCAGAAGTTCCAGGTGGAAATGTTTATACTATGCTGGCAATAAGCATTCTAAGGATATCTGAAGTATCAACATGGTCATGTTTCATTGGAAATGGTTTCTCTTTTCACATCTATTGTGTAGTTTCAGTCCTGAAATAAAGCCGCCCAATTTTTTTAGGAGAGGGGAAAAGTATATGGGGGTTTTGTACAAAAACAAACAAACAAACAAACAAACAAACAAACAAAAAATGGAGGCCTGAGCCACCCTGTGCCAATCGCACCCTCCCCACAGCATTGCATCACGTATGGCCTCTGGTTTAGACAGAAAAGGCAGAGCGGGTACGTGTGCATATTTATGCATGTCCAGACATCCAAACACACAGCTAAAACCCACAAACAACAGACCTGCAGTTTGCTCATTCTTCTGGGTTACAGAGCATCAGCTAGCAGCCTCTGCCAGATAAGATGCTGCTGCTACACCAGTTTCCCTAGTCAGGCCTGCATGAGACCATGGCTACACCTTCCCAGTTATGCCAGGCACCTTGAGATTTTCCACACGTTCACCTCTACAGTTCTTGGTCTTCTTGTTCAGACTTGCTCTCCTTTCAATGTGCCTGGCCTCAGTCCCAGCAGGGGTGTCTGTCACCAAGTGATGCTGCTAATGGGGAGTGGAGGTGCAGGGTGGAGCTGGGTACCACAGCAGAGATGCAATGCCCATGCAAGCCCCAGAAGGGAGGGTACCCACCTAGAGGCCTGCATTCCTACCCTCCAAGGCAGCAGATACCAGAGCCTTACAGAGGCAGCGGAAATGCATTGCTAGCTTCACTGAATTATCCAAATCATTTTAGGAAACAGAGTGTTCACTGAGTTCCCTAATTAGGAAACAGAGTGTTCACTGAGTTCCCTAAAAAGAAGACTCCGATAGCTTCACTCTCCTGGCTGTGGGAAGGAAGTCCACAGCTCCCAAGGGCATCTCTGTTTTGGAAAGTTACGTATCTCAGAGATTAGGCTCAAAGGTATTCAGACACCTTCCATCAGATTCTGAAACCAGACTAACTGGATTTGAATTTTGGGTCTGGCTTACTGGAAAGTAATTATTCTGCCAACTCAAAGGTACACAGTTCAAATCCAGCAGTTGCTCCACAGAAGATGGACAATCTCCATCCATGCAATTTACTGACTCTGAAAAACCTGCTAGAGGGTCTGTTATTGGTTGGTTCCAACTCTATGGTATGCAACAACACTCTGTAAGAAGCTCTAGTTTCACCATGTATTACGTAGGGGGCTGGTAACCTAAAGGTCAGCTGTTCGAATCCACCAACTGCTCTGTGTAAGAAAAACAATGCAGGCTCTTCTCATAAAGATTTCTAACTTCCAAAACAGGATAGAGGGTCACCATGAGTTGAAAACAACTCGACAATAATAGGTTTAGGGTTTTGTATATACTATGTGGCACAATGGCAAAGTGCTCAACTCCTAACTGTGAGGTTGACAGCTCAAACCCATCCAGTGGCTCTGTGCAGTGAGATCTGGCAATCTGCTTCTATGCAGCTTATAACCAAGAAAACCCAATGGGGCAGCTCTGCTCTGTCATACAGGATCCCCCTGAACGAGAATCAACCGAGTAACAAGTGCCGCCTGGATACTGTAAATGACATTGAGAGATTGTAAATGAGTGAATATATGCAAAGCGTTCCAAACAAAACATGGTGCTTACTAAGCATTGTGCAGGCTTTTTATTGTTCCCAATTTTTTTGCCTGAAATGTTCTCTTCCTCAGCCTGCCCTCAATGTCTGCCCCGTTCTGGACACTGAGACTCCCTAAAGGTGCTGACGTGGGCTCCTGGGACCATTTCTAGGATTCCCCACCACGTACACAGTCTCAGTCTTCCCAAGTCCCAGTCTGAAGGCCAGCTCTGTCCTGACTCAGGGAGTACCTTCCCAGGACAAACTGCGTCAGTGTCCCCAACTCACATCGGGGAGCTGGAAAGCCAGACTTAGGTGGAAAGGAAGTGCAGACAAGGCCATCAATGTCCCTGAAGCATTAATCATGCCAATGCTCTGCCGTCGTCCTCGTGGGTAAGGACAGTAGGCACTGTGGCAGTGGCCTAGTTCACATGTCAACTCACATTTTTAACCTTCTAAAGTCTTGTTCTGTTTTCATCACAATGCATAACCACTAGGAAGCAAGAAACTGGAAAGGTTTATCTGCATAGCTCCCTTCTCAGGAGCCCTGATGACATGCCATTAAACAGTCCATTGCTAAGCAAAAGGTTTGTGGTTCAAATCCACCCACTCTGCTCCCATAAAGATTATTATCAAGAAAACTGCATGGGATCATGATTAGAAATAGACTTGTTGGCACCTAATGGCAAGGTTCCCTTTTTAAAAAAAAATATTATTTTTGTGTGTACCATCAAATCGGATCTGACTGGTACAGGAGGAAATTGTTCCTCCTTCTCCAGCAGAGCATCTGGTGGATTTGAACTGCTCACCTCTGGGATTTCAGTACAGCTTCCTGCCACCAGAGCTCACCAGCAAGGTTTCTTTTACAGCTGACTTTCTTGGATACTGAGTGCCAACCAAAAGGTTCCATCCATCCAGAAGCACCTCAGAAGAAAGACCTGGTGACCTCCTTTTGAAAACTCAGCCAATAAAAGCTCTGTGGAGCACAGGCCACTGACACACAGGAGGGCTCTTGAATGGGAATCGACATGTCAACAAGGATCTTAAAAATGCTTAGCAGAAGGCTAAACTCATAGGAGGCGCTCAATATGCTGGGCATTTAGTGGAGATCCTCACTAGCTTAGAAATAGCTTCTGCTTCGGCTAGACCAAGAAACCGAAGCCCGCTCTTCAAGCTAGAACCCTAGAAGGGGCAGCTGCACTAGGGGAGAGCTAGGAGGGTCTTAGCATCGCCTCACAAGTTAAAAATAAGTGAGAGGAAGAATCAAAGAACTCTGTGAGGGGTTTAAGCGCGCGGTTAGCTCCTGGCATCTGGCCTCCGGCCAAGACTGAAACGGGAACGACTTGGCCACTTGGCCGTGTCCAGTTTGCTCCAGCTGTGGGCTCGTCCTCCCCGGGACAAGGGCGGGAAGCAGCCCGAGTCCGCGCCTCTGCTGCCCTTTACAGTTGCCTTTTGTAAGTTCCCGCTGGCTTGTCCTGAAGAACCGGGAAAACACTCCTCCAAATCCCTCCCCACCTCACGGCCTGCGGGTAGGAATTGTTCTTCTTGATGAGTGCCGTCCAGTCGGAAGCGACCCATAGCTGACCCTCTAGCGGGTTTTCAGAGGCAGTTTAATCACACAGGAAGAGCCTGCTCCTCCTTCTCCCGCGGACAGGCTGGTGGACTCGAACCGCGTGCCTTCAGGATTGCAGCGCAGCTTAACATTAGGCCACTGTTGTTAAGTGACGTCGAGTCGCCTGCGACATGCAGCGACTCTGTGTACAACAGCCCTAAACTCTGTGCTATCTCACTGTCTCCGACACACCTACCCCAGTAGAGCCAAGTTATTAGTGGATTAATGTTTCAAGTCAAAAGAGAACTGTGATTTCCGTCGGTTCACACTAGGAGATAGGTCACTATCTTACTGGGCAAAAAGGTAGGCTTAGGCCTAACATTCCTTAGAAAACCACAGAGCTACCTAACTGCTCTCCAAAGATCTGGCAGCAAGAGAAATATTGGCATGTTCTTTGTTCCAAACTCATTAAACACATAATGATGTATTAAAATCCCAACTCTCCATCCATCCACTGGGCAATGTGACCTCCTGAGAGTTTTGAGGATTAAATATTGCATGCAAAGCCTTTAGAATATAGGGCAATTGGTGCTATCCCTGGATTCCTTGTTGGTAGAGTTATAACAATGGGCTGACCCTCCAGCAGGTTTTCAGGAGATTGCCTTTCTCCCAAGGAAAAGCTGGCAGGACCACAAAGACACACACCCACCCGCCATGCTCTGGTAGTCTAGTAAGGAGCTGTGAAGTGTACCCAAAGGCATGTGGTTCAAACCCAGCAGCTGCTTCATAGGAGAAAGATGGGTCAACTCCTTCCCAACGATTTGTTGTTTTCAAAAACCCACCAGAAGGTCAGCTAACTCCACAGTACACACCTCCACCATCCTTAGGTCTATTCCAAGTCTTTGCAATCCTACAGGACTGGGCAGGACAAAACAGGATATATAGGCCAAATCCTGTTTCTTCCTCCCTTGGAGCAGCTGCTGAATACAAATGGCTGATGGTACGTAGCCCAACGCTTAACCTATCAGGTCTCCTCTATCCTTAAAATGAGCGATTGCAAAGGTAGTAGAGGATGCATGGCCCGTGTATTAACAGTAACAGCTCTGGCGTAGTTACTGGTTCCAAGTGTACCAATTGTACCCCATCCCAGCTGAGGTCCCATATTCCCCCCAACTTCTTCCCTAGTCTAACACTCAGCAGCAGAGTTGTTCTGCTTCTCTGAGGGACTCAGACAAACTCCTCAGTAACACACTCTGACCCAGACCAGACCCTTAGCCAGAGGCTCTATATGGAGGACAGGACTCAAGAGTGACGTTTAATTAGCACATCTTGATCTTCTGAGAACAGGCAATGTCTCCCTGGCCATCACTCACTGCCATGACCACTATCATGGCTTCCAGCACTAATTTCTCCACTGCCCACACTCCCTTAAGTCTATAAACCCTCTCGGCTAAATATTAGTTAAAGGGGAATACAGTGCAAAGACTCAAAGAACTTCTTTTGCTACAAAGGACTGAAGCCCTATTTTAAAAAATAACTCAAATTGTCTTCAAATCATAACCAACTCATTGCTGACCGTCCACTGGTTTTCAGAGGTGTTAACCCCAAGAACTGATGTCTCTGAATTGTGGTTTTGGAGAATACTGAATAACCCATGGAGAGCCAGAACAACACTGGGCCTTGGAGGAAGTATACCTCGGAGGCTCTGTACAGGGAAGGATGGTGACGTTTCCTTCCCTCTATTTATATGTATGTTGTCAGGAAGGACCAGTCCTTGGATAAGGACATCACGCTGGGAAAGGTGGAGGACAAGAGAACGTCCCCAACAAAACGGCTCGACACAGTGACTGTGACCGTGGACTTGGAGCCTGGCTCCATGAGAGGAGGACGGTACAGAATAGGGCAAGGTTCACGCCTGTTGTCACAGTGTCACTATGAGTTGTAGTAGACACTATGGCACCTAACAACAAATCCCAGGAGAGGAAATTGTCCATCTCTCTCCCCGGAGTGACTGGTAGATTCAAACCTCCAGAGGTGCCACCTCTGGGTAACAACAGAACTCCATAGAGATGACTCTGAAACTTCGAGACTTTCAAAAGCAAACCCCGCAAACTCATTGAGTCTGAAACAGCTGCCCCTGCCAATGCTGGGAGGACACACACATCATTTCTCCTTGAGGAGCAGCAGGTGATCACCACCACGGCCCGGCCCCGGGCCCCGCAGCACAGCCTTTGGATTAAAAGGGAGCAGACTTTACTACGAGCCTCAGTCTCTTCTGGAGCTCTGTGTTGTTAGCTGTCCAGCCAAATCCGGCTCAGAGACCCTATGAACATCCGACCTGAACGCTGTCCTATCCCGTGTCATCCTCACAATCTCAGACACACTCAAGCCCATTGCCACAGTCACCTGTTCATGGGTCTTCCTCTTTCGCCCCATCTTAATCATCTTACTAGAGGGAGCTCCTGGTGGCCCAGAGCAAAGTAGCTGTGCTGCCAACCCAACAATGCAGTTCGAATCCACTGGCTTTATGTACCGCCTCTGAAAATCCCTGGGAGGTCAGCTCCGTCTTGCCAGTTCACAGCATTCGATTTGAAGCTGCCTGCTGCTGCACTTAGCAATGTCCTCCCCTGCGATTTACAGCCTCTAAAAATCGGCTACAGGGTCAGTTAGGAGTTGGTTCCCACTCAACAGTATATAGCAGAGATTATTTGGTAATGCGCTCTTGATGAGCTCTCCACTTCCGGCCAACCTGAATGGGAACACCTCCATGACCATGTTTCGTGTCATTTAAGGAACTGAGTGCCACCTGGTGGCCAAGCCTAAAACTGGCAGCCAGAGTTGCCTTAAAATTGAGTAGAGATGGTAGCTGAAATCCTTAACTGGTATATCCAAGCAACATAGCCTGTTCCTTCTTCCAACTCACTGCTTTGGTTTCTTTTCCTGTGTTCAGATGTATGGATATTGTTCATTCTTGGACCATTTACAGTCTGGAGACGAGCAGAGGAAGGAGTGGAGTGGGATGAAATGAAGCAAGCATGAAAACCACTTGTGGGCACTTAATTCCACCATGCCCTCTGCTGGACAATCTCCAAAGCATGAAAAGGTTGGGAAGGGCCTGTCCCATGCCCAGGATGTCTCCTCGTGTGAATTACTTGAGATTAGAAAGGGCCTCAGCTGAAATATACCTGCAATCCCACCTCAGTGTCTGGTCTGTCCAGTTTAGTTATGGAACACACCATGGTACTGACCATTGAAACCCTTTGCCCATTTGGGGATAACCTGAGGTTAAAAAGGGTTAGCAATGTGCTAAGACATCTCTCAAAAAAAAGCTCATAACTAGGACAAGAAGTCACCAAGACAGAAGGTACAATCCTAGGTCATATTTCTCTGCTCTATTCCCCAACCTGCTAAGAACAAGGGAACATGGATCCCAGCGCCCATACTCTCAATAAGCAAAGGACTGGCAAACAGCAACAAGTTTAGAATAGAGACATCAGTTACCCTGATTCCAAAGTCTACCTTTCCCAGGGACAGGCTTGAGCAAGTCACTTCAGTTTTTCTCCTTATTTTTCATGCTTGTGAAATAAGGAAGCCCAATACCTAACTCAAAGGGTCATCTTTAAGAAGTGACAACCCTGATAGGTAACCACTGAGTATTTTTTTTTCTTTTCAATTAAACCCACCAAAACAAAATCCCATGTGTGCTGTCAGGAGAGAGGACAGTCCCAGAGGCTATGAGGCATCTTTAACTGGAGGTGTTGCTGATGATTTACAAAGTTTTACAAAGTATTCAGAGACAGGTTTAACACACAGATTAACCGAAACGTGCTTTGTGTAAAATATACAACTGGTCTTAACTCTGCTGTGAGCTCCCGGTGTACTCTCTTCTGTTTACACTGTTGAGTGTAACTTGTATAATTGTATGTGCACTAGCCAAAACATTACGATAATGCTTTACTTTCCTATTGCAATCATCAACAACAACAAAAAAGACTGAAAAATTTTTATGAAAATCAAGTTGATTGCTTATAGCACCTGCTATCAAACTCGGAGACTTAAGAAAATGAGCAAACATCCAGAATCCAAGGTGAAAGTTCTCCATTTAAAGTACTCATCCACTTTAAGAAGCCTAAAATCACACACAAATAATGTCCAAGTAAGCCCTTTACCCCCAGTAGAAATTTTAGAGCTAACTAAGTGAAATTTTAAACTGCAGTTAAATAAAATTTAATCACAAACATAATTAAATGTCTTTTTCATCTTTTGCTCTTTGAGTAACTTAAAACTACCTGCTCTCAGTCATCTGCGAAAGGGGGTTTACTTTTCCTATGTCCTAAGGAGAATTTATGGTCAGCACAGGCAGGCAGAGCAGTAGTCTTTGTATGAAACCTGCCTTCCTCTCCAAATTGCAGCTAGTAAGTGGGCCAGGCTTGAGATCTCAGGGGCAGGGGCCTGAGAGCGGGAAGTGTCTTAGAGAAGGGCCACTTTGTCTCCACATCCCACCCTATTACTCACCTGGAATAGACTAATTCCATTTCCACAGCAGCAATGCAGCAGATCATTCTGAAAACATACCACAAACCATACCATATCCGAGGCTTCAACCTTAGACAACCCAGAACCAAACAGGACACTGTATCATCTGTCCTGATGGTTGGCTTAAAGTGTTCCATTTATCTGGATATAAATAATAAGGTGCATTCCTAGGTAAGCCATCTTGAAACACGAAAATCCATTTCCTTAAGATGAATTTGGGATACACATTTTACAAATTAATACTGTTTAAATGGATACAACTTCCCATTTCACACAATATTTTGTTTAGGTGGCTTTTTAATAACATTTCTTTCACAAGTTACATTTGGAACCTGTAGAAGCTGAGAGGCTTACGTACCACATACAAGTAAGTGGTGACAAGGGTGAGTGGTATGCAGCCATCACTGGCATTTTGGAACCCTTGAACCCTGGGAACTAAGTGGGTTCTTGACTGTCTTCTTCCCCAAAGCAACATTACACCGGAATGAAACTGCACTTTCTGAACAGCTGTGGGAACACAGGCTGACTGATCCCTCACCCCCAAGTGTGGCCACAAGTGACAACTCTAAATATGTGCTGTCCAATCCTATCTCCTGTTACAAGGATAAGGTTATCTAGAATCCAGACTGTGGTAAATGGCAGGGACCTTGGAGAAGACTGAGTCTAGAAAAACAGCTGTGGGCAGTGTGCCGCTCAAGTGCCTGCACCCACGTCACCTGCAGACTGCCAAATGTCCATCGACATGGTAAGTGAAAGAAATGACAAGGTAAAAGCTGGAGAAGCCAAGTCTTTCTGCGTTCCAGGTAGGAGTCTATCTACTCTGTTCTCAGGCTTAACTTAAAACTACATCAAAGGGCTATGCCACTCTTTAATGGCCAATTAGATGCACCTTATGACATCTCTGTCAAACCACAGGATCCAAAGTCTAAATATTCTTACACCTTATTTTCTTAAGTCTGCATGGCAGGATGAAGCAGGAAAATATGGGTTTTCTGACTTTAGGTTAACCCTGAGATAGAAAAATGAGTTTTAGCACCCACAATACTCAAATGAAACTGCATAAATGTCACGCTCCATTACAGTCAGCCTAACCACATGATCTTTCTCTAAGCCGAAGGCTCCACCTGAGTAAGCCCTTTCCATGTGAGATCCCCTTAAAGTCCGTTATGGACGGAAAAGGAAAAAAGCCAACAGTCATCTTCTGGTGCCAAGTTCACCAGATTCAGGCCCCACTGATGGTCCTGGCTCAGGCGGGTCTAAGGCATCCCTGAGTGTCCCCCACCTCATGTACCTGCAAGACTACAAAGCTGGGAATATGTCCATTTCTGCACACACTTGGTGTCTTTCTCTGTAAGTTTCTCTAAGGAACCAGCCAGCACCATGGCTCACACACACAGTAAAGCATGATTCTAGAAATCATTTCTTGTAGCCATTTTGGATAGCCAAATGACAGGACAAATGGTAGGCAAGTCTCTCTTCATCTGTGGTTCTGGACAGTATATGCGTGGACAAACACTACAGAATAGGCTGTCACGCAGACTTCCTTTCATCACTTACTACCAGTATAACAATGCACAACTGACGTCTTCTGTGACTTCAGTGTCATCACACGGAAAAAGAATTGCTTTTCACTTTGTGAAGGGGCAATTTCAAATACATACATGCCCGCTTTTCCTTCCTTCCTTACCAACATTGGAATTGTGACATATTGTGTACAAATCCTATGTTAGGAAAAATATAGTATGAGGAGTGGGCAGTGTATACACTAGGAGGACAAAGGGCAAACAATGGGTTTATTCTTCTGTCAGTGACATTCTTAGGTCAGGACCAGGACAACTGGCACACTGTCCAAATGTCAAGGGAATTTCTATGAATTTGGATACTAAAATGGCCAAACAATTATTATTCCAGATTGTCTGGAGACTGTATTCCTCTCTGCTGGCCCCAGTATCCCCATCAGACAAGGAGGAAACATCACAATGACTATTGGAAAACTGCAGACAACTAGGAGTCATTCTTAAAGAGATTTAATTATTTGAATTGCATAAAAGGGGACAATACATTTAAATCTCTGCTACATCACCAACAGCGGGGTCTTTTTTTCCATTGTTTTTCTATTAAAGACCCACTAGAGTTCTACCCATTTCAGGTTTATGGCTATAGAATGTGGGGAAAACAAACATCAGCAACAGACTAGGAAAAATAAGAACCTGTTCCATTCTCAAGAATGCCTCCTCCACTGGAGAAGAGAGTCCTTTCAAAAGAAAAAGGAGGTTGCAGTGAAATGCAGGTGCACACTCCCAGTAAACAAAAGTAAGAAAGTGATGGGGAAGGACGTTAGGATGGCAGAGCCTGGTGTCCCTGCGACTCTCCTCAAACTGCCTTCTGTGAGGATGAGCATTCCTTCCGCTGTGCTGGGACAATGGAACCTGAAACCAAGTTTTCCTGTCAGCTCAAAGATGAAGAAACCTTGGGAGTGGAGTACAATGGTTTCACAATACTCTAAGAAAGTCTTTGTTTCTTTTTATTAAAAAAACCATGGCTTTAAGACAAACTCTGTTACTTAAAGACTGGGAGGTAGGAGGGAGATGCAATTTATTAGTGAGGGCTGGAGGCCTATGGCCCACCAACAGCACAGGCTACAACAGAAGGATCTCCTCATGTTGTTCGCAGGCTAGCATCTATGGCTACTGCAGCCTAGATGGACAGAGGCAAAGCAAGCAGTCCCCTCTGGCTCGGAAAAGCTCAAAAGACGGAGGACCAGCGGCAGCTGTAGTCTAATGGTTCTAAATAACCAGCATTTACTGTTATATTATAACCAAGAATTTATTCCACAATATAAACTTGCAACATTTGATACAAGCTACCAAAAAAATAGGGAAGGGTAGGAGGAGGGCAGGGAGAAAGCCAAAATACAGCTGTGGCAATTACTTACAGAGCAGTCTCTTTTCTACATCACTAGTTCATCAGTGACCCTAGAAACTAGACATTTGCGTTCTGTACATCAACCAAATGCTAAAGCACCAACACACTGTTCATATGTTTGTTGTTTTGTTTTAATTCCAGCCACTGAATCCAGACATGGAAGTTATTGCTCAGATAAATAAACCTAGTCTACCATGAGGGGTGGGAAAAAAAGGAGATAAAGAAATAAACAAAAACCCCCAAAAATGAAAAACTCAAGTACCCCAATGTGGTAACAGAGTAAACAGGAGATTCCTCAAATGAGGATTTACTGGAATTTCTGATGCCCTTCTGGACACTGAAACCGAGTTGGACTCTTAAGCCATAAATCCCAGAGGTAAGATTTTAATGCTGTACATGAAAAGGTGCAAGATTTGATGCCTTCCAAATTGGTGGAAACCCCTGCAAAAAACAGTCAGCATTTCAAATCTCAACAATCACAAACAACTCTTAAGGAAAAAAATACAAAATGTGTCAAAAAATTTTTAGTTGGTTTTTGTTTTGTTTGTTTTTTTCTTTTTTTCAAAGAGTTCTGGAAAAATGATCCCATAAAGAATAGAAATAGCACCGTTTACAGGCTGGAGTGAATGCCAGTCCTGTAGCTTTGCTGAGAAATTGAAGGAATCTTCTAGGTTGGAGTCCTGAATTACATGAAGGAGAAGGGGGTTTGTTTTGTGATTTTTACTTTCGGCTTGGTGCGTCCTTCACAGTACAGCGCACACAGATGTAGTCTTCCTTCTCTGCCATCTCTGGAGAAACACCAACACAGACCTGATGAAACCACTGATTGCAGCTGCCATCACACTGGACCCAGTCCACCTGGTTACAAAGAGCAGGGAGATGGGATTTTCAGAGGAAAAAATGCGATTCAAAACTGGGCAGGCCAGCCTCAAGATATTCAGGCCATTTACCACTAACGGCCCCTGTCCCATCACTAGGATTTCTGGCACAAAAGCTAAGCCAGAGAAGTGGAGCTGGCCCACCAGCCAAAGCAACCGAGTCAAAGCCATTCTTCAAGTCGTGACTGCTTTGGGGTTAACACTGTGTCGCCCTGTGATAAGCAAAAGGGTGTTACATCAGCATCCCTCCCACCTTCTTAGCGTCAGGACGGTGGAAAGCTGGAGGAGCAAGAAAAGGAAAAAGGGAAAAAAAACCAAGAGTTTCTTCAAGAAAAGGGAGGAGACCCAGGAACGATGGTAAGAGCAGAGATATCAGTAGGGGAGGGCTGAGCAATCCATTCAGATCAGCTCAAAGCAGGTTAAGCAGAAGAGAAAGCCCCAGCGAGATGAGGTCTAGCTTACAGGGTTTCTGAGTTAAGGGAAAGCACGTCCTCTACGGCCCAAACCTCACTGACCTCATCTCCTTCTGGCTGCAGGCAGCTCACAGCTGGGCAGATGGCATCTTCATCCTCAGAGTCCTCCTGTTCCGAATAGGATGTGTCTGAGGGCAGGGAATGAGTTTCAGCTGAACGGGCTAATTCATAGCTATGCTCTCTCTCTAACTTGAAATTGTTCATGTCCTTGGAGTGGCTCAGTTTGATTTTCTTCTTTTTGGGGGTCCGCATTTTTTTAATTCGATCCCACCGCTCACTGGATAGGTCCTCTCTTTCTAGGCGCCTCTTCAATTTTCTCTCAAGACTGTTGAGACCGTCTCGCTTCCCTCGGCAGCAATCACTCTGTGTAGAACATGGGCAAGATCAGTTTTAGACGACAGCCTGCTTATCATGAGAGCCAGTTAATCTAAAGACAACACGTGTATTAAAAGCAAGATGATTCCCGAGTTGAAATGGAAAAACAGCAGCCTTAAACATCCCCTATAAAACTGGTTTCAGTTTAACAAAGTTCCTCCTCCTCAGTGTTCATGCTATTAATAACAGACTAGAAAAAGGAAATGTTAAAGATATTTCAGCACAACCAACAAGCACCAGAAGAAATGATGACTGCAAATATTCTTGTTTCCAACCATCCTTACATAAGCGAGGGACCACTGTTGTTTAAACCTTAAGGAGATGGGCTGACACTGAGTGGCTACAACAACAGACTTCAGCCCAGCAGCCACTATGTGGACTCTTCGTTCTATTGTACTCAGGACTGCTACGAATCAGAACCAAGGTGACAACAACTAACAGCAATATCCTAAGGTCTCAAGGAACCTCACAACTGACCATTCTTCTAAAAAGACACAGATCTCCATCTAACAGAAGAAAGGTGCATCATTAAATGAAGACAATTAGTGCTAAAACTCAGCGGGACCATCTACATCTGAGAGGGACCCGATGGTGGAGTCACACTGACGTGCGCTGCCATCCTAAACACAGTGGCCTCTCTGCTGGGTCAAATCCACCAGTGGCTCCATGTGAGAAAGGTGGGACCGTCTTTTCTAGTGTGATTTAACACTAGAGGGTCAGCTATGAGTTGATTTCGGTTCCATGGCAATGGGTTTGAGATGGTTGGTTGATTAATGGAATGATAATGGAATCGAAAACTCTAAATGCCATTAATAGTTCTCACGCTAATCATTAGTTCTCACGCTATCTTCCGCAAAAATTCTTGTCCTAACATGGCCTCAGACCTGCCTAGTAGTTTTTCTATCTTGATTCTATTCCTGGTGTCTCTTAAACGATACATGCCAGCTAGTTCAAGTAGCAAGAGGCAGCAGCCTCCTTAATCTGCAAGGAAATGGGACTTTTAATGGTATCCTTGAAGAAATAAGGGGTACCCTCAGTTTAATAATCCAACCGCCACAGTAAGTGTGAAGGGTAAAAACAAAGCCTTTGTTAAATGCTGACGCCAGGAATATACTTGACTTTTAAAAAAGATTTCATCAGAAGAAATGCTATCATGTATGATTTTCTTTTTATCTCAATAGTACTCCTATCACAAAGGAGGAAAATTCTATTATTATTATTAGGGAAAATGAAGAGAAGCAGCTTGCTAAAAAGGAAAACAAAAAAACCAGGCAGGATTTTAAGATAGGACCAAAGCTCCAGTCCATGTGCACAGGCCAAAGCATGTCACGTACAGCATCTGGTCTTACTGCCGGTCTCAGGGACAGTTTGTGAAGGAGAGTTTGCATCTTTTTCTGGACCTTATCCTTCTCATTATTTAGATGGATGCTATGAGTCTCAGACTCTGCCTTCCCCAGCAGATTCTCAGATACTTACCTTCTCACTGCTGGGTCTCACTGGTGAGCTTCGGTCAATTTGCTGACCAGGGCTTGGCTTTGCAAGTAAAGTCTGGTAAAGTTCCTGAATTTCAGGAAGGGATACCTGGAGCAACTGGGCCTCCATCAACAGTTCGTTCACTTCTGGACTAATGCCTGTTGAAGAGCAGACCAAATCATAATGATGTATTTATTCCACCCTAATTTGCCTCCTTACTTATTGCGATCACAATGGATAGCACATCTGCCTCAATGGACTTTAACAGAAAGTTGTCAGCCTGGGGCAAGGGCAACATGCATGGAATCAAGTGGCTGTGACATTACTAGACACAAACTGTGACAGTATGACAAGGATCAAGAGTCCAGCTGCAGCTGTACAAAGAACTCATGTGGCAGGCATTTACAGATAAGGATTAGGAAAAAAAGGAGATAGATTTCAAATGCAGATTATCTTTAAGATCCTTTCCAAGTCTCCTAATAGATTAATAAGGGAGTTCATGACTTAGCATTGGCATTAAGTTAACAGTTGGCAATGCCAGTAACCCTTTCATCTCTGAAAGCACAGGGACATACATGGTCTTCTTCTCTATTTCTTTCATGTTTAACAGAATGACCCTTCAATCATGACCCTTCTGTCTTATAAATGCACAGTAATCATATGCTATATTCAAGAATGAGTCCTTTTTTATAGTCCCTAAAAACTCGTGGTTGCTGTGATGCTGAAGCCTGTGACAGTGATGTGCCAATCGTGGTAATGGGCACCCATGGTGGACAGTGTTGGCTGGAGCTTCCCGACTAAATCAAGCCTAGAAGCAGGAGCGGCATCCACTTCCAAAATGGCTTGCCTCTGGAAACTCTATGTACGAACAGTGCTCTCAGGCTGTTCATTCATAGGGTTGTCTACGACTCGACGTCACCAAACAACAACAACAAATCACCTCTAAAAAAAACCTAGTTCAAGATCACTTGTTACTATCTAGCCCCTGAAATAAATCAAAGTACAAACCACTAAGGGGGATACAACTTCGTCCAGTTGAGAAAGGGGAGTGTAAATATGAGGTTCTGTTGTCCCAGTCCTCAGGCAAGGAAAAGGATGTGGTGCCAGATGGTAGAGGTACCTAATGGAAAGAAAGCATTTCAAGATAAGGCTTTTTTTAGGATTATTCATTATTATTCTCACCAATCAACAAAAAATTGGGATGCTCAGACAGGTAGTCAGAAAAAGCACCTAATTTTCCCAAACTAAAGGAAGTTTCCTGGCATCTTACCCTCAAACCCAGACCAAATCCACTGCCATCAAGTTGATTAAAATAGGACAGCACAGAGTAGTCTGAAAAGTTTCCTAAGCTGTAATCTTTCAGGAAGCAGACTGCTACATCTTTCTACCACAGAGAGGTTAGTGGATTTAAACTGCCAAGTGCTAATCACTGTGTCAAAAGGCTCCTTTCGTGGCATCTTAGATTTGGCCAAATCAATTCACATGCTCCTGAAGACCAAGCTTTACCAATTTCAGGAAGTGAAGAGAATCAGAAAATAACATTACAGATCTGTGACAAGAGATCACATAGCTCTTTACTCTTTATGTAATTCTCCATGTTGACAATCTACAACAGGACACATCTTTGAGTAAATCAACTAAGGACTAAGTGCCATTTCATTTTTGACCACTTAATTTTTAAAAGTACATCTGAATATGTAAATAAATGTTGCATGTGATGTATATAGAAAGGTATATATGTATATACATTTATATATGACATGTGAGTTTTATAGATGTGTGTAAATATATGTACATGTTGTGAGATTTGCAAATGTGTGTAAAACGTATTTGTGTATATAATGGTGTGATATGTATTAATTTATATATGTTCATAAATAATTTATGTGAATATATACATACATATGCGTTCATATGTGATGTGTGACATATAAATGGGTATGCATATAAATATTTAAATATAAATATATATATACATATTCATACAAAAATGTGTTATGAAATACACATACATGTACATGATCTTATATGAAGTTAAATAATGATGTATGTTAATATATACATATGTGTATGGGGAAAATAGAGAAACCATTGTTCTTGTATGCTGTGTATTGTCAAGTTGGAACCAACCCATAGGTTTTCAAAAGCAGTTAATTTCTCAGAAGACTGCCCATCTTTCTCCTGCAGGGCAGCTTGTAGATTCAAACTGTGTACCTTTGTGTTGGCAGGAGAAGGTGTGTCAGAGACAGTGAGGTTGGCACAGGATAGAGCAGGATTTAGGGCTGTTGTACATAGGGTCTCTATGAGTTGCAGGCAATTCTACAGAACATAACACATGTTGGGGAAACAAGACAAATGTTTTAATGCTGGGTTATCTAATTATTCAACGAACATTTCACCTAGACACCTGCTATGCAGGCGATAAGGAAACAAATATAACAAAGCTAATTCTGTCTTAATCTCTGACATTCTGAACATTTGATTCATATAATTCTTGTGTCTGTGTATGTATAATGCAAAGTATTTGTGGTATCTCTAACAGAGAAACATATGTTGAATTTAAAGTCAAGAGGTTGACCTTACAAGAGAAAAGTGAATGCTGCCTTTCCGTTTATACTTTTCTACAGATGACAGAAAGCTCTGCTGAGCCCAGTCATAGACTTTTTGTAGAAAGATTATGGAGGGAATGACATAGCTTTTCCTCTGAAGTAACACAGTATTCAAACACTTCCCAAAACTATTATTCCTCAAAGGGCAGTAAGAGAATGTTAAGAGCACTTTCCCTTGTTACTCAGTGACTTAGGCAGGAAAAAGCAGTAAATAAAAAAGTGTGTCATCAAGAATTAAAAAAAAAAAACCCAAACACATAGATCCATACAAGTATAAATCTATCTAGATTGAAACTTTTAAGTAAAAAACCTTTTATGAATCTTTGTAAATGTAAACAGTGTACAGAAATAGTTACTAGGAACTCTGGTGGCCTAGTGGCAAAAAGCTGCACTGCAACCCCAGAGGTGCACAGTTCAAATCCACCAGACGCTCTGCTGGAGAAGGAGGGACAATCTCCTCCTGTACCGGTCAGATCCAATTTGATGGTGCCACACACAAAAATATATTAAAAAAAAATAGTTATGATTAGTTTATGTCAGAATTGCTTTGGCCTTCTTAAATTAGAAAAATCCCAACCCCCCAAACTAAAAAACCTTAACTATTATGGGGGGGGGGGGAACTGCAAAATATAAATATTTTTTAAAAAAGGAAGAAAATTTATGAATCTTATGTACCACCAAGCAAATGCCAGGGCTAGCATACAATGTTAGTTCTAGATTACTTATTCACTTAAAAAGAAAAATAAAATAGTTTTAATAAAAATTCCTAAGCCATGAAAAACAAAAACAACCAAAATTATATGAATTAGCATATAAGACCTAAAAATCATTAGCATATCGTGTTTCCAGACACAGACACAGTTCAAAACTACGATAGCATAGCTCCTGGAGAAGCAGCTTGATGACACCAGATGCCACTCTCACTGGCTGGGGTACACGCTGCCTGTTGTTTGGCTTCACAGTAAAACAAACACTGAAAGCTAGTCTCCTGTTTTACATAAAGGCAAAAAATCTCCCAGCTTTATTTCCCCTAGCAGATCAGAACTACACCTAAAAATAACAGGTCTTAAGGGAGCTCTGGCGGCCTAGAGGCAAGAAACTGCACTGCAATTCCGAAGGTATGTGGTTCAAATCCACCAGAAGCTCCGCTGAAAGACGGGCAATCTCCTTCTGTGCCAATCAGATCCAATTCAACGATACACAACAGTATAAAAAAAATAGGTTTTTCCTAAAGTAAAGCTGCATAAAGTGAACATTCGAAAAGAGAAGGACATGTGCACAGAAAAAAGTGAATACTTGTTCTATAGAAATAGAATACCTGACAAACTCTTGGCTTTTAAGTAGATAAATAAAAACAACAGGGTAGATACACATGACTCTTGAAACAGGAAGCTATAGATAAAATAAGAGCTTAACAGTAAAGTGAACATCAATAAAAAAGGAAGAACAAAGAAATTGGTACTAGAAAAAGGTACAGAGCTGCCATGTGGATTTCAATCAGCAGCAGAGGTAGGAGAAAATGCTGGACCTCACCTTGTTTATCTCCGACACCTGTCCTGTTGAGGCTAGCCATCGGCTATATAACAGTCCTGACCCAACTCGATCTTGCACAAATTTTAGATTCCCTGATGAAAGCAGTTGCTGGGCTCTGTGTTGCCAGTTCACGGTTCTTTCAATCATGTATCGAAGTGCATCTCCCTCAGGAAGGCGAACTCGAATACGCTGCAGGGAAGCCAGTAGGGGCAAAATTTTCTCCAGGGGGGGTTTCTCTGACCTCCGACAATGGGGACAAAGCCAGACTTGGGAGCCTTGAGAAGTACTGGGCACTGCCACGCAGGAGGTATGGAAAGCATCCCTGCAGAGTTCACACTGCATCATAGGTGCCGCTGGCGCCTTCTGACACACGCAGACCTTCATCTCCACATCTTGGACAGGTGACAGCAACTTCCCTTCATTGGCTAGTCTAAGAGACTGCAAGGCTTCCATTTCCCTCAGACGTGCCTCTCCAAGTGTTACCATCTGAAAAAGGAATTATAAGTTAGTAACAAGTCACAGAAAGCCCAGCCTTTCCATAAATCTCAAGAGTTTGAATGGTTATGGGAAAGGACTACAGTATAGATTTTATCTGTCACCATGCAATGATATTAATCTTTGCCTCTTCTTGGTCCTGCTCCACACTAGTTGTGTGACCATGTGCAGCATATCTCACTGTGATTCAGGCTTTCTGCATGTGAGAAAGTAGTTCCAGTCCTAACTCAAATAGCTTTGATAATAAATGAAAGATACATGGTAGAATATAGAACACTATCTTCCTGGCACACAGTAAACAATGTGATCAATGACTCAACGTAACACTTCTTAAACATCCTACTTTCCTACAAATTTATCCCCTAGGAAATTCACTTCTCTTGAAACTTTAAGAAGAGGCTTTCCATATTTTACATGTACAGAAGTCTGGAGTTCATTTATTGGTCAGTTCCATTAACCTTTGAGTCCTTCAAGACAAGGAATTTTGGATTTAAAAAAAAAACAAAACACAAAACAACCTGCTAAGAGCAACCTTTATACAGGATATCATACATGCCTCTTACTCTCTCTTTCAACAATGGCTGTGAGATGCAAGTACAGGTAATGAAGTTGGAGTCTTTAAAAAAAGTAAGTAGAGAAAAAAAGTAAATAGAAACCACTTTTTACGATACTTTTTTCATATTGGCAGGGACACACACAGAGTAAAAATAAGATGACTAGGACAAAGACAAGAACAAAAAAATGTGCAATATGAATTTTTCTCTGCAGAAGTTACAATATACTCAGATTATTGTCTTTCCTTCTAAAGAGGACCAAATTAGCTACTTCTAATGGAACTTTTAAAAAACAAATACATTAAGCATCTGCTAAATACAAGGCAGCCAATGCACAAATAAGCCCTCTTATCACAAATTTATCATGTTCTCATGAAGTATTATTAAAGCACAAAGGTGGCAAATCTTAAATTATAAGCCATGTCAAATTTAATGTGCAGTTTTATCACCCAGTTTCCCAAGAAAAGGTTGGACCAGTAACATCTTCATTGAGTGCTTCACTGATGGAAGGTTTTCCTAAAGTTTAGCTTTACCTTTTAGAAACAAATGCTGTTGGTTGTTAAGATCTACTCCTTTCTTAAACACAATACCCAAGTCTGTAAAATGCTAACTATCCCAATTAAAATTACTCCTAATTATCACATTCATTCACTATTATTACCATTTTCTTGAGTGTAAAAATCAGAATGAATTCTTATTTTTCTGGCTGGTTTGTTTTTGGGGTTTTTTTGGTGGTGGGTTTATTGTTATTGTTGTTTTTTTATTTTATTAAATGGGACCTGGCTCTTTCTTTCCTTAGTCTTCTTTCTGAAGATCTTTTGTTTTGGTTTTTTATTTGTTTTCTTTCTATCTCAGTAAAAAGCTTGCATCTCTTACTGAGTTTTTATCCAATCATTCATACAGAAAACTCCAACATCTCAACAAGAAAAAGACAGACAGTACAATTACAAAATGGGTCAAGGACCAGAATAGTCAGATGATCAAAAAACACATGAAGAAATGCTCAAGATTATCAGTTATTAGAAATACAAATAAAAACAATGAATTATCATTGTACCCCAGCAAAACCAGCAATTTTTAGATATTATAATTAATCAACTCCAATTAATGTTATATGAAACAAAATGTACATGAACAAAACATGCCAAGGGATTAAGGAAGAAAACAAGCCCTGTTGCAACTTTATGTTACAAACATTCCCTACAGGTTTCTTTTGTCTTTTGGTTTTGTTTTTTTTTTAAAAAAAGGTCACTTCTTGTTGTATGCTGTTGAATTGGAACCAACCCATCCATAGCTGGTCCTTCGGTCAGTAAACTACAAAGGAGGAGGCTGCCCTTTCTTCTCTTCCTTCTCTCGAAGAGCAGCCAGTGGATTCAAATCACATGCTTTTGGGATTGCAGTGCAGCTTCTTACCACTAAGCGATCAGAGGTTCCCTAAAAGCCTCTCAGTTGTAGACAAATCCAAACGCTGTAGGCGCTATATACAAATGGAGCACAAATGACTGACCTTTCAGTGTTCTGCCATGAAGTTAAAAGTAATTCAGTAGGTTCTTATACCAGGGTCCATAGGTATATGTAAACTAAAATCTGAGTTACTGTGTATAAATGTATAAAACTGTAGGCAGCTATTTCAAAGCAGAAGACTTTTAACTATTTGTTAGTCTTCACAAAAAGCACAGATATAAGTAGGCCAAATTAGCATTTTAAGAATACCAGACCAAAGTCAGTCTGTGTCAAAAAAGAAACAAATCAAGGAAAAGTGCACGTAGATCACAAGCTAGTTCAACAGCTAATGAGGAAGATGAGGCAGAAGAGTCTGATGAACTAGTCTAGCACAAGAAACAGCTACATTCCTATCTGAAATAAACAATACTTTATGCCAACAAAAATAACCAAACTACAGAGATTTTCTTTTTAACCTAATAATCATGCTCACCACACAAGAGCTAAATACTGCTTCTTCAGCTTCTTGAAGATGGTATCTTTGTATCAACTAAGCCTAATAAATGTAGGTTTTGCTCAAATAAGAACTCAGTCCACTTTTCAGTGTATTGCTTATTGTTACATTACGAAGTTGGAGCTGCAGTTTCCCTTATCTAGGAGTCTTGTTCTTCCTAGTACTTTATCCCTGGTTCAGCCCACAGACACTGAGATAAGACCATTTGAGCCTACAAGACTGAAAGGCTTTCCCTGGATTGCCTGCATCTCTGTGCATCTTCTGTTCAAAACTTCCACATTTAACAACATTCAGAAACTGAGCTACTTTCAAAGCTATTCTTCCAGCTGCCTTCCTGTAAAGAGTAAAGGCTCAAACCCTCCCACTACACCACAAACAGGAGACGGGGAGCCCACAACGCACTGCTGACGCCGTCTCCTTGCTTTCGGTTAACGCTCTCTCCAGGTCGCTCAGACTCTCTAATTTGGTGGTTTTTTTCTTTCCACTTGGCAGAGGTTCCTTCAGCTTCCTCTGCTTTCTCTTCAACCCCAAAGGGCCAATATCGCATCGAGGACACAGCACCTAACACAAGACAAAGCACAACCACAGATAAAATCAGATTTCAGATAATGCATTACAAAGTCCCAAAATAATTCCCTAAGCAGTGGAAAGAATGCAAAATTCTTAACAGCAAATCTTTTCATTGGAACATGTAGCTCTGAGCCCAGAAAACTTCCTCTCTTAAGAAGATCAGAGGGAATCAAAAGACTGACAATGATTCCGTATTAATTAAAATAAGTAAAAATGTTATACATACAAATTCTAGTCACAATGCAAAGTTAATATTGGCTTATCAGAAAAGAGGATATGAACATGTACGGCTAAGCACAATTGATGCTAAGCACAATTGATAACAGTGCATCTAAATTCCAAAATCAATCTCCATAATAGTCTATGTGTTTCCCACTGCCAAGGGGGCCCTTTAGAATAGTGAGAGAAGACCTTCATCCTGAAACCCACAGCGTCCCTTTTCAGCAGGAAGTAGCTAAGAGAATACGCCATCCCCTTTTCCTTATGAATCAGGGTGAAGTCTCTCTCAGGG
>NW_006399840.1:119639-129251 GCF_000299155.1 Elephantulus edwardii | reverse complement strand
AACTGGGGAGGAGGGTGGAGAAAACAGTGCAACAATGAATGAATGAAAACCTAAAATCTCTGTAAATGTTCATTAAAACTAATAAAATTTAATTTAAAAAAAAAGAAAAAGAAAAGAGGATAGCACTTGGAGAGGTGGATATTATTAATTTATCAGGCTTAGTAATTCAAGTAATAAAGCACAATCAAGGTTAAAAGTTCAATCTCAACACAGAAGGATTTATACACTAGGAGAAGCATTCTTCCTTAGAGATTCTCCCTTACAGAGAATGCTGCCCTTCAACATAACCAGAAAGCATTTAAAAAGTTGCCTCATCAGATGAGAAGAATGTACTTGGCTTCATTGAAATAATGAGTCACAGAACATAGATCAATTGATAATGTCTCCTTTGTATTTGATGAAATGGCTGAAATACTTACCTCTAAGAGAGAATATGATGAATTCTCAGTCAAGAATGTATTTGCAGCACATTGTTTCCAGGCCTGCACCTCAGTTACAAGCGACTCCAGTCTTGGTAAAGAATTCAGATGTACTGGGATTGATCGGCCTCGTGTAACAAGTTCTATGAGTGTGTCTAACACTGGCACACGTCCACCTGCCTAATAAATTGCAAAAAGTAGTTCAGAGAGAAGAGAAAAAAAAACACACCTCTACATCAAGAAGAAAAAGAAATCACAATTCACACTAGGCCTACTTTATGATTTCAATGAGTTAAACGTCACAGTTATCAAATTTAGTAGCTGACCAACACTTTTTGCCCTTTGTGGCCAGTGTTCAAACCACAGTACTTGACAGCATATATATTACAAAATATGACCAATATAAACCTGCTCCAAAGCATCTCCTCAATTCTGATTTCACATGCTAGCCCCTTCTCTCTGCAGTCATCTCACCTTCTGGAAGGCTATCATGCAGTGAATGCTGGGGGGGACCACGGAGGTACAGCTAATTACTACAGTCTCAACAATGACTGAACTCCTGCATCCTAAACTTCCCTGGAGGAGGCTTGTAAGCATAATAAATGCCTCTCTTACCTTTCCTTTGGCAATTGAGGGTTACTCTTTAATCATGTAATCCCCTTGGTGTATTTTCTATTTCCTATAACTAACCTGATGGCCAAATGTTTTGTTGCAAACATCTGTCTAGAACCATACTGTCACGCAGCATTTCTTGTTAATATTGGTCAATTCATACCATACCATGTAAAATTACACAAATATGTAAAAAAACTAGTCTTTTATTCCTAAAATCTTCTGGCTTCACTAAAACAAAGTTTTTAAATCATTGAAACTTAACTCATTAAATAGCTTTCTATTTCATTAGGCCCACAAGGTTTACAATGATTACCGAAAAAAAAAGGGGGGGGGGGAAATATTCTTCTTATTACTTTTCAAATTACTTATCCAGCTGAAAACTGGATAAGCTATAAATAGAAAGCATTCTCTTTATACTTTAATAATGAGATAAGTGAATTAAATTTTAAAACTTAATAGGTAAGTCAGTGAGTATAAGAACTAGCATAGAGACACACAAATACATGGTAGCAACTCTCAAGAGAGGACTATGACTATGGTGGCACTTTCGTTACCAAGTAGTGAAGATTCTGGGCCTTGGAGCATGGTTCAGCCATGTCCAGATTTACTAAATCCACCGCTGTTGGTTGTCTGAAAAGCTGTTGACAAGACAACATATTTCCATCAGGCAGTCATATTTATCAAGAATTAGCCTTTTCGTTCCTTCGGCACCACCATGGCGGTCGGCAAGAACAAGCGCCTTACAAAAGGTGGCAAAAAAGGAGCCAAGAAGAAAGTGGTTGATCCATTTTCTAAGAAAGATTGGTATGATGTAAAGGCGCCAGCAATGTTCAATATAAGAAATATTGGGAAGACATTAGTCACAAGGACTCAAGGAACCAAAATTGTGTCTGATGGACTCAAGGGTCGTGTTTTTGAAGTGAGCCTTGCTGATTTGCAAAATGATGAAGTTGCGTTTAGAAAATTCAAGCTAATTACTGAGGATGTTCAAGGCAAAAACTGCCTCATCAACTTCCATGGCATGGATCTTACCCGCGACAAAATGTGCTCCATGGTCAAAAAATGGCAGACCATGATTGAAGCACATGTTGATGTCAAAACCACCGATGGTTATTTGCTCCGTCTATTTTGTGTTGGTTTTACAAAAAAACGCAACAATCAGATTCGGAAGACATCTTATGCTCAGCACCAACAGGTCCTCCAAATCCGGAAGAAAATGATGGAAATCATGACCCGAGAGGTGCAGACAAATGACTTGAAAGAGGTGGTCAATAAATTGATTCCAGACAGCACTGGAAAAGACATAGAAAAGGCTTGCCAATCTATTTATCCTCTCCATGATGTATTTGTTAGGAAAGTAAAAATGCTCAAGAAGCCCAAGTTTGAATTGGGCAAACTCATGGAGATTCGTGGAGAAGGTGGTAGCTCTGGAAAAGCTACTGGAGATGAGACAGGTGCAAAAGTTGAACGAGCTGATGGTTATGAGCCATCAGTTCAAGAATCTGTTTAAAATTCAGCCTTTTAATAATTACAAATAAAAATTATTATTTGTGAATAAAAAAAAAGAATTAGAAACTATGCCTTTTGACACAGCATCATTTTTAGCTCTTCCAAATCTATGACTCTGCTACAGGAGGTTCCCTAGGCACCCTAAAAGAACTTAAGAAGAATTATCTAAGCTCTACATCCTTAAGCGACATAATCAGTACAACAGCTCAGAAGTACACCAAAAGTAAAAAGAATTAGCAATCTGGTCAATTCCAAAATATTAAATCTGTGCTGTGCACTGAGATCCACCAGGGTCTTTCCAGCTTTGTAATCACTGCCCTTCATAGAGGTACATTCACATGAGGATATTTTTTTTACTAAGAGCCAACCTGTAGGGCTTCCACATCTTGAAGCCAGTCTCTGGCTCTCTGCACCGAGTCTTTCAGAGCCACCCCATTGGGCAGATAGGCAGGGATGTCCTCAATCTCCTTCACTGCGGCAGCAAGGCTGCTCAGGGAATGCCGCGGCCTATGGAAATAAAACAAAACATGACTCAGTATTTTTTTAAATTTTTTATTATTTGTGTGTGTGTGTGTGTGTGTGTGTGTATACCATCAAATTAGATCTGACTGGTACAGGAGGAGATTGTTCCTCCTTCTCCAGCAGAGCATCTGGTGGATTTGAACCGCGCACCTCTGGGATTGCAATGCAGCTTCTTACCACTAGGCCACCAGAGCTTGCCATAATGACTCAGTATACCAGAAAATCATTTCAAAGAAAATTTAGTATAGCAAGTAACTTTCTTCAAATGGCACAATTACTAGATTATCAAGTTAACTACTTCAAAACGGCTGCAAAGACATGAGAGCATCAACGATTAAAACAAGCAAATGGCCTAATGAAGCATTTAAATTCTACTTATTCTTGATTTTATGATGATATATCCACAAACTTACATTGCCAAAAATTAACTTGGTGATAATTTCCACTATACACTGCCAAGATCAATAAAGTTTTATAAAAAAAATAAAAAGATATTTCTACTCAACTACTACTATTTTAGGATTATAAGACTCAATAATCTAGGTATATTTTTGTGCTTATATATTATCATCTGAACCAAACCATAAGACAAATAGATTAGGAGGGGCCTTCTGTTGTCTTTTACCCTTGAGATGACTAGGCTTGTGTCCAAATAAAGTCTGTCAAATGCAGTAAGATTCTGCCCTTGTCCTTGTCAGAAATTATCTGCACTAAATTAGTGGGGGTGGCAGAGGGGGGGAAGGAAGTTGTAAGTTGGAACCAACTCACAGTTGACCCTCTAATGGATTTTTTTTAATTTCCATTCATTCACTCTTGCACTTTTCTCCCCTCCCAAACCTTCCCCCTAGTACACTACCCTCTTGGAAAAGTAAAAGAAAAATTCTTTCATTGTTTTACAATCCCTCCCCCCAGGTCCACTCCACTATGCAGCCTTTGCTCTAGACTCCTGTAATGACAAAAATACCTAATCACATATCCCTTTTAAACAGTTTTCTCCCTCATCTGTTTCAATGCAGTGTGCATTATTGAACCCATCTTTCTCAGTCTCTCCCCAACCCCGAGGTCAGTCTTGTTTTACAACAGTGGCACCATGCAGTATTTGTCCTTTTGAGACTGAGATACTTCACTCAGTATAATGTCCCCCAGGGTCACCTATTTTGAATAATATTGCATGAGTTCCTTATTTTTCAATGCAGCATAGTATTCTATTGTGTGAATACACCACAGCTTCTCTATCCATTTGTTTGTGGATGGGCACTCAGGTTGTTTCCAACTCCTTGCTATTGTGAACAAAGCCACGATAAACATGGGTGTGCATATATCTGCTTGGATGACAGTTATGGTCTCTTTGGCATATATTCCCAGTAGAGGAATTGCTGGGTCAAATGGTATCTCTACTTGCAATATTTTGAGAAAGTGCCATACTGCCTTCCACAGTGGTTGCCCCATTTTACACTCCCACCAACAGTGAATAAGGGTTCCAGTTTCTCCACACCTTACTAACATTTGTTGCCTGCTCTTCTATTAAATTTTTCTATTCTTTTTTTTAATTTATTTTATTATTTTTGTGTGAGTGTACCATCAAATCAGATCTGACTGGTACAGAAGGAGATTGTCCCTCCTTCCCCGGCAGACCATCTGGTGGATTCAAACCATGCGCCTCTGGGATTGTAGTTGCAGCTCTTTGCCACTAGGCCACCAGAGCTCCCCTAAATTTTTCTATTCTTACTGGAGTGAGATGGTATCTCTTATTTGTTTTGATTTGCATCTCTCTTAGAGCTAGGGATTTTGAATTTCTTCATGTGCTTGTTAGCCATCTGAATGTCTTCTTTGGTGAATTGTCCATATCCTGTGCTCATTTTTGAACTGGATTATTTAACTTTATCTTGTTGTGGTGCTTAAGTATTTTATAAATTCTGGATTTAAGTCCCTTATCTGATATGTCATTACCAAATACTTTTTCCCAGTCTGTGGCTTCCCTTTTTACCCTGTTGGAGAAGTTTCTGGGTGTGCATAGGGATTTGACGTCTATTTTATCTTCTCCTGGTTGTAGGCCTCTAATGGATTTTCAGAAACTGAAAATCACATAGGAAGTTTCCCAGCTTCCTCCTGAAGAGCAACTAGTGGATTTCAACCACTTACCCTTGGGTTGGCAGCAAACCGTCCTACCTGCTAGGCCACCAGAGCTCTCTTAAAAGTGTCATTTTAAGGAGTCTTAATTGGCGATCTGCTTCTATGTTACTACGATACTGCAGTCTAGAAAATGTTATGGGGCAGTTTTACTTTGTCACATGGGGTTATTATGAACACAAATCGACTCGATAGTTCCACGGCAACAATCAGTATGATAGTACCACAGCACCAACAACCACCACTGCATTTTCACCTTACAGAGCAGTGCATGTCAATTCTCAGAGATGTTTTCCATAAGCTTCCTTAAGACACTATTTATGAAATGTGGCTTCCATCATAACAAATGGGAGAAAAACTGAGGTTTTTACTTGAACTCACACTCACAGAATTAGCAGTTAAGGAAACAAACATATTGCATTGGCAAAATCTGCTAAGGACCTTTAAAAAGCAAGGATGTCACCTTATAGACTAAAGTGTACCACAGTGTTTTTGGTTACTTCAAATACATGTGAAAGGTGGGCAATGAATAAAGTAGAATGAATTTGTTTTGAATTGTGGTGTTGGCACAAAATGGACTGCTGACAGAATAAACAAATCTGTCCTGGAGGCTGTGCAGCCAGAGTGTTCCTTAGAGCAAGGATGATTAAGACATCATCCCTTATACTTTAGGCATGTTATCTGGACAAGACCACCATGCTTAGAACAGTAGAGGGTCAACAAGAGGAAGATCCTCAACGAGATGGGCTGAGACAATGACTTTAACAATGGGCTTAAGCAATACTGTAAGGATGGTACAGGATTGTGCAGGATTCCATTCTGTGGAACACAGGGTTGCTATGGGTCACAGTCAGCTCAACAGCACTGAGCTATTTGCAACATCTTCCCTTCTCAAATATGGCATTATCAGGGTCCAGGAAAATGTTATTAAGCCCATTCTAGAAGAAATATATAAATTTCCATCACTGAACTCAATCAGTCTAGTAAGAATATTTAGTTGAGTTCCAAAGTAATCACAAGCAACCCATCTCTACCTGAAAACTTTCTATATGTCAAGCACTTAAGCTCCATGTTCAAAGGGAGTGTGCTCTCTTACCTGGCCTTGAGGAAACTCTTGGCTTTATCATCCCAGTGCTCTGACACTGTAAGCAGTTCCTGCAGCCGGGCCATAGCTTTCTCCACTGCTGAATATGGGGCCAGCCCCACACCCAGATCTATGAGACGTCTCATATCATCTAACGTGAGGGAGCTGGGGTCTAGACAAGCTTGCTGCACTTCTTCCAGCCAGCGGGCCTGCTCCAAGCGAATGCGCATCTCAGCAAGCTGTGGAAGTTCAACATCAAATTCAAAGCTAATGTCCAGCAATTCCTGCAGCTTGGCAGCACTGGGCATTTCCTCAGTAAGCACCTTCTGGCTATGCTGCTGGAACTCTTCTACACGATTCAAGAGATCCTACAACAAAACAAATGTGTTGCATCAAAACCGGTTCAATATTCAACTTCTTTCATACTGAAAATCTTCCACACATATTCAATGTGATCATCTCTCACCTCTTTTGATTTTAGCATCAACACAGGTAAATTACATAAACAAATTAACAACCAAAAGAATTAACAGCTCAAAGAGAGATTATATATTAACTTCCTTATATCACTTTCTCTTTTCTGTGAGTCTATTATCTTTTTATACAATATGACCCTCAATGATCATGTCATTAAGAATATCTGAGAGGAAATAAAGTGTGTGAATGGCTTGAAGAATAACCAAATGGCTTTGTAAACCTTTCATTCAAATCACACACACATATACTGCACATACTTAGCCACTAAAAAGGATCATTTTTTTAGTTTACAAAATACAAGATCTCCAAAAGATTCTCCCAGACACCCCACTACGGTTACCTTTAGCAATGGTGTTTGACTGAGGACACATGGAAGAGCATACAGTTGTGTCACAAATTGTCGAAGCTCATTCACAGTCAACTGATTTTGGGATTTCCCTCCACCAGACCGGTATCTATAAAGACAAAAGCCCACGGAAGTAAGAACATCTGCATGAAACGTGGTTCCAGTTATTTCAAAGAATCAGGACAGTCCAAAGTTTAGCTGCCAACAAATCCAAAACCAAAGACTCAAAAGTCCATACCTCGTTTGCCTTTTTCCATTCAGCAACTGCTGCGCAACAGAGGCACATTTCTCTGCATCCTGAGTGACTAGGCGAAGGTGACGCAAAAGATCATTGTCTGGGAATTTCTTCATTTCAGATTCTTCAATTAAAGCCTTGAAGCTGACAAGACCTAGAGATAAAAGGGGGGGAAAGGAATCATTTTTTTAGGAACTGTTATGTTTTAGTACTGTTGTTATGAAATATAAAGTAGTCCACTTGTCAATCCTTATCAATAAAACACCTGCAATAAGTTTTGGTGGCTCATGATGGGTCTAACTTCAATTTGAAAATGTTAAGGTTTGAGATGTTTTAGAAATTTACATGGAATGAAAGATTCTTCTTGTGGCTTAGACCATTTCTTCCTCTTCGGGTTAACTCTGCAGATGGCAGGTGACCCATATGCTCACAGGCACTGACAAAGCTGGGCAACAAGACGTTTAAGAAAACAATGAGGGGCAGGGACTTGCATTATGAGGAGAACCAGCATTCCACCAAAGATGCCTAATAAACTGTCACACTGCCTTTGTCACTGAATCTGGGTAATTAGAAAATAAGGACATGTTAAACTAAGACTTCATGTAGAATGTGAAATGGCTATTTTTGAGACAAAGTGTAAAAAAGGTTAGTAATTCTGTTCCTTAATAAAATTTTCACTAAAACGATCTTGCACAACTTACAGACGTTGATGCAACAGTATTTACATCATCTACTCTTAGTGGGGGGAGGTAGGAATAGTGGCAGAAAACCAAGGGGAAAACTGGACTACTTCAAGAAGTCTGCTTGTTGGTCATCTCAGTTGACAACACGACCAGTCAGACAAAATCCGCCAATCCTCAAGTTCCACTTTAATATACCACATACTTTTCTTCTTGTTGATCTTTGCTTCCAAAGCTTCATTCACATTCAAGGCCCATTCATTGTAAGATTCTGCTCGAAGCTTCAATGCATTCATCATGGGGTACAGATCATCCAGAGTATATCTATAGCTGGAAATAGAACAGACTATTTTAGATATGTGGGTTTGGAGAAAATTAGATATTTTATGCACATTTCTGCTCAGGAATAGGGACACCACTAAACTTTTATTAAGGAGCTGCCATTTTCCACAAAAGATCACTTTTCCTACTTACCGGAGCTTATATTTATAAGGAGGACAGGAACACAATTCCTTTACATGATGCAAGCAAACGAGGAGGCCAGGTTTACAAGAACAGGAGATGGCAGACATGAAGCATGTAGTTTTGCACTTTACACATTGACGCTCATCATCGGGCAATAGCTCAAAATCCATTCTCTCCGAATCAATTACTCCCTAAAATAAAGAATACTTCAGTTACCTCAAAAAGATAATGCACCAAGGATAATATAATCAACCAACTACAACAAACATGGAAAAGAGACTTTTATAAAAACAGAGGCTTACCAAAACAGGGATTGTATGATTTAAAAATGTGTGGGATACAAAATAACAATGCCGGGGTAGGTTAAACTATTTCATATGTCTACAAGTGACAGCTTTCTGAAATTTTCTCCCTTTTTATACAAGGTAAAAACCTTACATTTGGTTGTGCTGATTGTTAATAGCATTACACAACTAACGAGGTTAGCTCTCTAGTCTATTCCAAATTGGCCTCTTCCATACAAGTATAAAGATATTAGATATGCTTCATACTTATCTGAGGTCATTTTAAAGTCCTTTAGGAACTAGAGTAATATGCTAGAGGACACACAAAAAGAGAAAAAATAAAATGAGGCAAGTAGAAAAAAAGACTAACATACAGGGAGAGTTGAGCTTGGAAAATGCTTAGCAGTTTTAATCTATTATTTGAAAATGTATATGAAAGAACCTAGGTGGTAGTAAAGCTCTGGAAGGGGGAGGAGAAGAAGGCCATGCTGATTCCTGGATGACTCCACCCAGAGTCTCTGTGGCTTCTTGCTGCCCAAGCATGGCATAGCGGTCCTCGTGCGTAAGTAATCACAAGTTTGTAGGTTCGTGCACTTTCTCAGGCTTGGGTTCGATGTGCAGTACTGCTCTTGCCCCCAGGAGCGAGGCCCTCAAGGCTTGGCCTAGGGTTTAAGGCAGGTGGTGGCTTAAAGCCCCAAAGGGCCCGAGGGCCATTCAAATTGTTTTTCTGTCAAACATTCTTCTAGGTGGTATAGCACTGGTCTGTGCGTTGCTGTACATGAGGTTTTGGATTTCCATTCATTCATTGCCACAATTTTCTCCCTTCCCACCCCTCCCCACCAGCTC
>NW_006399840.1:104901-116799 GCF_000299155.1 Elephantulus edwardii | reverse complement strand
TATAAAATTCTAAAATATCAGAATATAAGATCTTTATGACTTTGGGTTAGACTAAGATTTCCTAGATACCAAAAAATAGCATGCACAGAAGGAAAACTAACAAATGAGTCTTCATCAAAAAGAAAGGGTGACAATTTTCCCCCCTCTTTGAAAGATACTATTAAAATCATAAATTACAGTTAGGTTGGAGGGATGTATTTGCAGAACACTGATCTGATATAGGAAGAAAGTGGGAGTACATATGAGCAAAAGATTTAAAGACGTTTCACCAAAGAAGAGATATGGGTGGCAAATAAACACACAGTAAGATATTCAATATCATTAACCATTCTCGAAAGGAAAAGTCACTGCTATTCCATCAGAATTAATGCACGCTCACCTTCTACAGGGTCTCTGAGGCTGTAAACTGCCCATTTTTCTCCCAGGGGGCCCCTGGGGATGGATTTCAACCACCAGAGACACAGTTAAATTAAAAGCACATGAGATGTTATTACATATCTAATTATTACAAATCTATTAGAATAATTTAAATGGAAATTAAACGAAGAAATTACTGCTAAAAATAGTATTAAAATACATAGGAACTTTCCTAAGTAATACCTTAAAACATGCAAATAGGAATTTCAGAAAGCTTACCAATTTACGGACTGTTTCCCTTAAAGCTTTCTCATCCTCAATCATAATGGCCATGTCTTTCTGCACAGTGGAAGCCACTACAACATCTAGTACATCAGCCTTGGAAGCCATTTTGCAAATCATCTCATCGTGTGAAAATACACAGTAACGGTGAAGCAGGCGGTAATGCTCCACACACTGTCGGCCTAAGGGAAGCTGTGTCAAGACACAAAGGGGAAGTGGTGACATCTACCTTTTCCTTTCTAATTTCCAAAGATTTCTGACTTTTATTCTCAAATTAGAATATATGACATTCTGGGCCATAAAACATAAAACTCTACAAGCAGATTTCTAGACTCAGTTTCCAGGACTTTTTTTATCTTTGCACCACTTACCTCAATTTTTAAAAAGTGACTGAAAAAGCAATTTATTAATAATGTACTAATGCCAATAACAATGTGGAATCTAATTGAAAATAAGAATCTACATATTTCCTTAAACAATTCTGCTGAACTGCTGTAACTCACTTTAGAAATGTTTTGAGGGTGGGGGCGTGAGGGAAATTGGAAGAATCTGGTCTGAAAAACAATGTATTCAGTTTTAGAATAATAGTAATAATAATGATGATGATGTTTTTATATAAGTAACATTACAAAAACTACATAGAAATAAGTATACATACAGCCACTACCATGAACCAAAAAACCCCCACTATTAATAACAAGATTCCATTCATTTGATTATGTATGTTTTTTTGAGGTAAATAAAGTGCTAGTACTATAATATTCATTCAACTTTAGACCTACAATAAATGCAGAGCTGAAACTAACATCATTAAGTGAAACAAAAGGGACTTTATCAGGCATTATAATTAATTACATTAATCAATTATAATTAATGTAATAAAGCAAAACATGTATGAAGGATTTAATGAAAAAACCAGTATGATTTATAAGCTTTCACACAAGTACAAATAAAATAAAAAGTAACTAATATATCAATTATAAAGCTGATGTGGTCTGGGTAATTAAACCAGTGCTATAGTGTAAAGTGTACTTCTGAGACTACTTGTTACCAGTCTGCAATACATTATTAAACTTGAGCCTGAATTGAGTCTTCATCAAGAAAATTTTACTACAAAAGCACAAATGTCAGCTGAATTAAATATGGGTTTAGTCAGTACACGCTTCATTTATAATGTGGTGCAGGGCTTATCTCATGGGTTGGTAACAATTTTCAGATCAGCTTACTTGAGTAGTACTGGTTTAAAGCAACTACACATACTTTAAAAGATACATCATTTCCCCAGGAAAAGAAATAGTAAGTTTGAAAAGACTTGATAAGTGGTAATTACATACCCAGTCAACAGTGCAGAAGTTAACAGCCTCAGCAAAATTAAAACCTTGGTTGAAACCACTGTGGTAGGCTCTTGGAAATGTTATCACAAATTCCCCAGCACACTGATTAGTTCGGTAAACCTAAGGAAACAGAAATTGGAGATTTCTAAGCTTCTTGGATAATGACGTTCTCACTAAAGACAATGTGGATGGATGTAGACAGGATTCTTCAGAAAAGGTAATTTTCTACTAATGAAAAGCAAACCATCAAGAGTGAAGTGGGGATGGTGATTATTACAGTAGATTATCACCTGGGTCTATCAGTTTGTACCACAAGATGGAGCAGTATAACCTTATACCCACCAAAAATTAAACTACAGCCAGATCAGATCATGTTTTCCTACACAACCCAACAATGAAGAATATCCTAAGATTACCCATAATGGACAGGTTCCAGACCCTAGTCTAGCCTTCCAAGAAGGGCCTGGAGATCTTCCAAAAACCAGCCAAGGAAGCACAATAAAATAATGTCCAATACAGTAATGCAAACATGAACCCCTAAGGTGAAAGGCACAAAAAATACACAAGTGACACTACAACAGACTCAACAGATCAAGGACTGTAAAGAGAGCAGAGGCCTGGGCAACATTTTTATCTACATAGGTCTGCCGTCAGCGACAACTTGTCAGCAATTAACATCACAGATTCTTTTATCTCACACTATTTCAAGAATCTCATTACATACTAAATTAATTTGGACCTCGGACTTAACTTCCCATCATTCCTGCCAAGTGAATGAGGTTAGTATTCACTTGGTTAAGGTTAAATGAACTAGGTTACTTCTGTGTTTCTCATCCCACCCCAGAAGTATCTATATGGTTTTAGGCACACAAATCCTGGTATCAAACCTTTTAAGCCTCTGCACCTCTATTTCAGTAGTTCTCCTCCAACATGTGCTCCACAGACAAGTATTATCAACATCAACTGAGAACTTATTGAATATGCAGAGACATAAGTTGCAGTCCAGAACAAGAAAAACTCTGCGGATGCTGCCCAACCATCTCTGTTTTAACAAGCCTCTAGAGACTGTCCCACAGGCCAAAGCTTGAGGACCACTGCCCTTCACAAGAGCCCCACTCCTTCTATCTGGACTACTTTCTCTACACCACAATCTTTGCTAAACGTAATTTTCATCTTCCAAGACCTAGTCAGATGTCATCTAATTATAAATCCTGTTCTTTTACAATGAACGTAATGGATCACCTCTAAGCCTGTGGCCCTTTGACACCCCTTCAAGCCTGAACAAAACTCACCCCTGTGAATCAACTTGCAAGTAAATAACAGGCCCATAGACGGTGATTAATAGGGAGCTCTGTCTGGTGGCCTAGCGGTAAGAAGCTGTACTGAAATCCCAGAGAGGCACACTGTTCATTCAATCTACAGCTGCTTCATGGAAGAAGAATGGACAATCTCCTGTGGTATGATTTTCTGCCTCTGAAAACTACCTGGAAGGTCAGCAATGAACTGGTTCTAACTCAATGGCACACAGTAACAACAACATGATCAATAACAACAGGGAGGCATTCACTCCTCAGACTAACCAACCAAATAAGGTCAAAAGAGCAGTATTTGACCAAAGATAGAGCCCAGAGAGCAGGAAGCATAAGAAAGAAGAATTAATGGAACCAAGAATTACAAGGATAGAGTGGGGAAAGTGCAGTAACATTGCCAAATCTTAATTAATGGCATAAAACAAAATGTGTATGAATGGGTGAATGGAAAACCAATTTTCTTTGTAAACTTTCACTCAAATAACAATTTTTATAAAGACAATGATTTTTACAAACTCATTAAAAAAAAACTTGCACTGCCATCAATTTGATTCCAACTCATAGTGATGCTACAGAACAGAGACTGTCCCACAAGATTCTGAAGTGGTCCATCTCAAGGGAAGCAAACGGCCTCCTCTTTCTCCCCAGGAGTACTTGGTGGATTTGAGTGAGTGGTCAACTTCCTGGTTAGTCATCCAACACTTAACCCTTTATACCACCAGTGCTCCTCCTTCAAACTTTGAGCCCCTAGAAGTGATGAGGTTTTGTAGACCCAGAACCTAATCGTTCATCATTTGCTCAATTATTAAGTAATCAAGGGCCACTGAGAGCAAAGTGCTCCTAGCAAGTGAGAAAGGGCAATGTGGGGGGAAAGAAATGTGGAAAATACCAACTGAACTGACTGATGACTCTGATCAAGACAATGGAAGGGCCTTGCCAGAATGGGTTAAAAATCACAGAACAAAATTTAAAATAAAAGACCAGATTTACTGGTCTGACAGAGACTAGAAGGAACGCTGAGGCTACTGCCCTGGAACAACCTTCTAACCCGAAACTGGAGACACTCCCAGAGGTCACCTTCCAGCAAATACATGGGCCTGCACTATGAAACCTTACCCAACTATCAATCTCAAAATGCAGAAAAAAGAGTAAATGGAAACGACATTCAGGGAAGAGCACTTGTAACATTCTGAGAACTGTGATCAATGTCACAATCAAAATACATAGAAATTATTAAATGGAAATCCAACTTTCTCTGTAAACTTTCACCCAAATCATAATTTTAAGAAACCCAAAATACAAACAACAAAACATCTATGAAGAATTTGCTCCTCAGAACAATCAACTATATGAGACCAAAAACATTTGCCTAAAATCAAAGATGAGGAGGCAGAGAAAGGCAGGGAATGTGGGTAAATGAAAGAGGGGGCCTAAGGAGGAAACAGGGAGTGCTAACATGCCTAAGGGGATGCAGGCAGGGTCACATAACAATGTGCGTGTATGAACTACGGACCGCAAAACCTATTTACTATGTGAAACATTCTCCCAACACAAGAAAATGTTCAGAAAAAATAGCAACAGTAAGGAGATGATGGTATTTTGTTATTTACTGGTCATTACTTTTTAAGCTATATTCTAGAAACATTTTATGATCCCTCACAGAACATTTCCATCTGTCTTCACCACTTACTAATGCATGAATCCAAAAGCATAAAGTTTAGGTCATAAAAAGATCAAAAATTTTTGACACAGCAAGTTTATCATTTATATTTGATTTAGCTCACTAGGACCTTTAACTCCACACTTCTCAATGTAGCCTCCTTACTTTTCTACAGAGTATTTAACAAAAAAAGCCAATGCCATACAACAACCTCAGAGGAAAGATCAAGAAGACTTCAATGCAAAATTCCAAGCTCAAAGTTGTCATGACAAGCCTAATTGGTAGCAGAGGTGGAATATATAGATAGACACAGCAAGTGTGTCATTTCAGATCACAGAATAAGATCTTATAAAACCAATAAATAAAATAACTTTCTTAGGAAGGCCAGGATATGAAGGATTCTGACACTAAAATGTAGATCTGTTAAAATGAGATCATTCATAATAATTCATTTTGACAGTAAATGAATTTAGAAAGACAGATAATTATCCTGTAAAGTTTGTGAGTTTTGTTTTTCTGCAATGCAGGACTAAAATTGCAGACCAAAAATATTGTTTAGAAAGCATGTGTGATGGTGACAGACAACTCTGAATATTTTAAAAAAAAGTTTTTTAATAGAAGTAGAAAAGTCCAAAAAGGGAAGAGGAGGGGTAGGGCAGCTGAGGATGGGAAGGGGAGAGGAGCAGGGAAGCTTAGGGTGGGAAGGGAGTAGGGAAGCAGAGGGTGGGAAGGGGAGGGGGACAGGGAAGCTGAGGGTGAGAAGAGGGAAGGGGGGCAGGGAAGCTGAGAGTGGGAAAGATGGGAAATCCCAGGGCCACAGAGTTAAGTGGGCAGAAGAAGGGGGGGAAGATATTAATATGAGGACCTGATAAGACAGGATGATAGTGGGCATAAATCAATGGTAATTAATTTAATAAAACTAAGTGCATGGGAATAACCATATGAAGTGCAATGTGAATGAAGGAACGTGTGAAACACAGTGTACACGAATGAAACCACAATATATAAGAATTTTGTATGTAAACTAATATAAAATTTTAAAAATTAAAAAATAAAACAGGTGATGGGGCAAAGTTCTCATTCCCCTTAGGATATAGAAGGTATAGTTAAGAATATGAAATGATAAATGGAATTTTTATCTATTCTTAATAAAATTTTAGAAGTATTTTAATTGTATATTTAAGAAAATAAAGCATTATACTTGTTTGTAAAGCAAAGATGCTTAACAATCTAGTTAATAACTGCAAAAAATTGGTTTTAACGGTGTCTGAGGATCCAATCCAACTGATTTGATGCAATGTAGTACCCAACTGCACCAAACAGCTGTTTCTGCGATCAAGTTATGCTATGGGAAGCGAATAATCACATCCATGTCATAAACAGTAAGTAATGGGGGGAAAGAGAAGTAATGAGATAAGCATGAGCAGCAAGAGGATTAAGCCCGAACATACAGGCACTTCATGAGTCATCAGGGTATTGGGGTTCATGATGGTCACAAGCTGATGGAGGAGATCCGGCTGGGACACAAAGAGCTCTGGGGCCAGTTTCTTCATCACATTTTCTAGCTGCTCAGCAGCATACCCTGGGACTCCATACCAGGTTTTTGGCTCACCCCTGGAAAAAGATCAGGAAAATAAATCAATCAGTAACACCAACACAAACAAAACTTAACCAGCACACATTTTTCAAGCACAGCTATATAAGATTCTGCTACAAAGGCATGTTCAGACCAAGGAATTATCATTAGAAATGTGATCTGAACATCTGTAATGCATTTTCTTCCCTCAAGTATAAAGTTTAAATTTGAACCTTCCCATCTGAGGTCCCTCCATGCTTTTATCTGACCCTTTGGAAAATGAAGATAACTAGCATTTCTAAGAATATAAGGTATCATGCTAGCTACAGGATATGTGGTTACACAATTTCGTATAATTGACGAGGGATGGCAACTCTTCATCTTCCTTTTCCCTTGCCCGAATATTCTGACAGATGAGGTTAAATCAAACACTAATAAGGCAATTAGCATTTCTAAAGAGCTCTTATTCTTCAAAGCACTTTAAACTGTCAACCAATTAATCTGTAACATCCCTGTGAGGTATGGTAAATACAATCTTCATTTTACAGCTGGGAGTAATTGTCTAGGGAAGCACAACTGATGGTATACATATATATGCCAACTCCCTCTTTCTTGTGGTACATCCTCAAATTCCTTGTGTGGGGATTTGAGTGGGCTACAGATCTTCAAATATTTTTGTATTTAGAAAAGGGGAATGGAAGGGGGAAAAACCAGATGTGAAAAAAGAAGGCCTTTTGTTAAAGAGTTGAAAAAGTCCCAAATATCTACTTCCCTATCCCCAGCCCCTAATAGAAACACAGAGCTCTTTGTAGCCTTCTGCCTGTAGTAATGTCAAAACAGAGTCCAACAAGAGAAGCTGGTAGCCACAGGGCTTAGGGGGCAAGGGAAGGTCTACTCTTAACTACAGAGACATCATGAATCAGAATCAACTGAACAGCAATGGGTTTCACTGTACATATAGTCCACCCTCAAGCCAGGGGGCATCCGGGCTACCACTGCCAGCAAATGAGGCTTTTCACAGTAAAAACAATACTTAGTGCTTTTTAATCTTCTAAAACACTTCTTTGACAGTATGAGAAAACCAGCTCACCTTCCTCCAAAACATACTGACAACAGAGTGTCTGCAATTTCAAGGGATTCAAAGCCTTTCTAGGAATCTTAAAGAATCACTATTTTAACTAGTTAGGGTGTATATTCCAAAAGAAGTCAAGAACATCAGGGGGGGAAATATCTTATGTAAGTTATATCTGAATTGATAAGAAAAGTTTTCCTAAATAACCTGCAAATTACTCCTAAAGTTCTATTTGGAATGTCTCACCAGTGCAGATAGTTAATTGAATAGCTCCAGTGATCTTCAATATGCCAACAGAAAGAAGAAAAGCACATTCCCACATATAACCAAGGAAGTTTCATGCCACATATATCAGCAGTAATGTGAGCAAGGACAGATTGTTCCATCACTGGCATATTGTTCAAATTCCAGCCACTATCAAGGTATTCCTGAAAAAAAGGAGACAAAAAGAGTATGGTTTAGCTATTTCACAGTAACATTTTTGAACTTTGATTATTTCAAGAAGCTGGCTTAAAACAGTTTTCAATATAAAAAGTCAAGGTGGGGGAAAGAGGGCCATTATACTGTATCTCTAATAGTATAAATTAGGGAACTCTGGTGGCCTATTGCTGTGCTTCAATCCCAAAGACATGCAGTTCAAATCTACCAGTCACTCCGCAGGAGAAGGATAGGCAAACTCCTCTCATGCAATTTACCACCTTGGAAAATCCACTGGAGGGACAGCTACGGTCGGTTGTGACAGGACAGCATACAATACTATAAATTACAATTTACTTGTTTTGACCTTTTTATCATTCCATTTATATAATATATACTTTCCTTGTTTTTTTCCCCCTGTATCAGTGCATTCATATAAAGCTCAAAAACAAACCAGCTTATCTACAATATTAGAAGTCAGGATAGTGGTTAATGTGCAGGAGGGAAGCAGTAAAGGGAAGCACTCCTGAGACGCTAGTGAAGGTCTATTTCTTGGACTACTCCTGGTTACACAGGTGTGTGTTCAGTTTTTGAGAATTAATCAAACTATACATATATAATCCTATGTATGGCAATGCATCTACATTCAATTTCTCGAAGTTTACTAGAAAGAAATCTGACTTTTTATCATGGCAGAAATAAGATCTTCCGAGGAGTCTGCTAGTGTGGAAAACAGATGCAACTTTTAGATTTTAGGTTCAAACTTTTTTTTTAATAAATTTTTAAAGCTCAAAGCCAAGTAGTCCTACTCCTGATCCCTCAGGTTTGGGGGACGGTTTCTACATCCTTAAAAGAGAAAGCAAGGTTATAGAATCTGAAAGAAAAGAAAAGTTAATTTATAAAACAGAAAAAAAGAAGTACTTTATCATATTACTACAATGTAGTAGAGCACAGTGAGGAATTAAAACTGTTCCATAAACTCCATTTTTCTTGAAATCTTTAAATATCTGGCAATTGGAATCTGATGAAAGTCACTGTAAGTCACTTCAATCACACAGAAGTTCAATTAGTAACCCAATTTCCAAACAAATCACGTGGGCTTTAATTCTTTGCAGTAAAGTAAGGCTACTAAGAACATAGTTTTACGAATTTTAGATCGAAGACATGTTGACTGTCTGACTTAAATGCCAGTCTGTCCTAATAAAAGGGCCTCACATTCCTGAGCCTACCTCTTCTTCGGGGGAAAGTTTGATTTTCCCATCTCGGACAGGAAAGCCACTACCAAATTCCTTTGAAGCGATATCAGCTCCATATTCCACTGTGACATCCTCTTCAATAGTGCTTACCAGTCGCCAAAATTCTTTCTCAACCAGCTCTGTGGGAACCATCTGGCAAGAAAACAAAGAGTAAGAGAAATTAGTTTTCTCAGACCTCACAAGCTGCCTGTGACCAATCTGACTAAATGAGCTAAATGGCTAGAACCCAAACAACAAATGTTTACGTTCTGTTACACTGACCACAGACAACTCAGTGATCAAATTAACTTCAAAATGGAATTTTATAACTAAGAATAATAAACATCAACTTAGGATTTATATTGTTCTATCATTAACTTAAAACTATTACAAAAGCGAGCCAAGAAAATAAAAATCTGGATATTTAGAAACTGGAAATGTTTCTGTGTTTTAAAAACAACTCCCATTTCATTGTAACTTCATTAATCATTGGATAGTAATAATAGCTAGCTGTGCTGGAATGAGTCTTTACACTTTGAGATGCTTTCCAATGAATTATCCAAGACCATCTTTTAAATTCTATTCATAAGACCTAAGAGCAATAAAACCAACTATAAAGCAAATAAGAGGTAAAATATAAACAAAAAGAGCCTGCATAGATGCCCTAGTAAAATGAGTCACTAGACTGTCTTGGGTCTATTATTAATATGGGCAAAGAAGCAAGGAACTTTAATGTCGATTCTTTAATGTCTTCATCTCTAATTAAGGCAAAAAGCCAAACACAGAGAGACAAGGAATATGAGCACTCATATGCAAGTGTTACCAAATAAATACAGTTATAGCAAAACATATGGAAAAGTATTACAATATAAAACAGAGTAAAAGAACTCATAATTCAAAGCGGACTATAAATTTAAGCCCATTAAGGGTTTTGATGAGTCATCTTTTTTTTTTTTTAATGTGTGTACCGTCAAACTGGATCTGACTGGTACAGGAGGCGATTGTCCCTCCTTCTTCAGCAGAGCATCTGGTGGATTTGAACCACGCACCTCTGGGATTGCAGTGCAATTTCCTGCCACTAGGCCACGCCATTAAACAACAGTTGAAGTTTCCAGTCCTTGGGAAATGATATCATGCTGAGAGAAGGAGGGCCAGGGAAGAAAAGAAGATCCTCAACACAATGGATTGATATGATGACTATAGCAATGAGCTCAAGTGTGTCTTGGATTACGGGGATGGCATAAGATAGGGCAAGGGTTAGATCTGTTGTTCATAAACTGCTTTGAGTCAGAGAGAGCTTTGTTGACCTAGTGGATAGAATGTTATGCTACAAGCCAGAGGAGGGTGATTTTAATCGGCAGCCCTTAGGCCTGGGTTTAAACTGGTTTTGGTCATTCTTCTAAGTGGTATAGCACTGGTCTGTCAATTTGCTGTACAGAGGTTTAACTCCTGGTTGCAGTGATGCTGAACACTGTGACACTGATGTGTCAAATGTGGTAATGGTTACGCATGGTAGACAGTGTTTGATGGAACTCCACGATTAAAACAAGCTTTGAAGCAGGAGTGGCATGCACTTCCAAAATAGCTTGCCTCCAGAAACTCTATGAACTTAAGAGAAACGATTATACAACTGTTCAAGTCTTTCATTCATAGGGCCACTATGAGTGGTCTATGACTCGAAAGAAGTTAACAACAACAACAAAATTATTAAGTATTTTAAGTACCAATAATAGCTAATTAATGTAAGTGTTGTTTTTAAGTGCCACCCAGCTGGACCAGACTCATGGCAGAAACTCCATTAGATTTTCAGAGACAGTTTGTGAGAGAAGACTGCCCATCTTTCTCCTAAGGTTAACTCACAAAGATCTCCTAAATTGTTATTACTGTAAAGAGTGGGAGGGAAATGGACAGTCTCATCTCTCTTTTTTTTTTTTTTTTTGAGCAGAATGAAAAAAGACAATTTCAATATCCGTAAAGTAGTGAAGGAACAATTTCATTTAGGTCTACTCATTTAATGGAATTTTAAATGATGGATGAAACAAACTTATGATTCTAAGTGAAAATAATAGAATTAATAAGATCCTTAAAACTGGAGTTTACAATACTGCGGCAGGCCCAGAGTCGATCTTCAAAGGCACCTAGGGAGGCAGCCCCACCAAAGCCCAGTGGCTGAGGCCTGGACTACCTCCACAATGGATCTTCACAGGCACTTAGGGCGGGAAGCCCTCCACAACCCAACCCTTGGGACCTGTACTCCGCCCGCCACAACCCAACCCTTGGGACCTGTACTCCAACACCAAAGACCCAGCTGAGTTACTGTGTATGTTAAATACTCACATCCAAGACCCTATCCTGCTGCACCATTGGAGACCTCAGTTAAGGTCAGAAAAGGATGTCCTGTGCCATAGTATTTGTATGCCTGACCATCTTTACAGTTTGTTGTTAGAGGTAAACACTTACCAGTCAGTTCATTATATTGTTACAGTACGGATTTATATGCTGCTAATTCCTTCACAGGTGGATGTGTATGTTGTGCTGTTGTTCTGTGCCGTGGAGTCGCGACTCATAGCGACCATATGTACAACAGCCCTAAACTCGGCTCTGTCCTGGGCCAATCGCACTGTCTCTGACACTCCCATCCCAATTATCCCAGTC
>NW_006399840.1:103793-104801 GCF_000299155.1 Elephantulus edwardii | reverse complement strand
ATTTGCAATTTTTTGAGAAAGCGCCACATCACCTTCCACAATGGTTGCACCATCTTACATTCCCACCAACAGTGAATAAGAGTTCCAGTTTCTCCTAGTCAGCTTTAAAGAACCAATATTCTAATTCTATTTAGAACGGAAATAACACTATCCATAGAAGATTATCCCAAAATAACCCACAGAAGTTGCATTTAATTCTTTTCTACTACAAAGAACAAAAGATAGGGAAAACCTAAGAAAATGTGTAAAACCTGGAGGCTGAAATATATAAAAATACTAACGAATGAAATTGAAAAGAAACTCAGAAAACAAAGAGGAAAAGCAGGCCTATAGACTTAATACAGCTAAGGGACTGATTCTCCCCCAAATTATACAGAAGTTCAACACAATTAAAATCACAAAAGGCTTTTAGAGAAAAAGAAATCAATACTCTTAAAATTATTTGGAAAAGCAAAAGGAATGAAAATATCCATTTAAAAAGTTGAAGGGCTACACTATATTTTAAGACTTACTACAAAACTATGATAATTGAGACTATGCAGTATTAGTAAAAGAATAGATAAAAAATACAAGAGAATACAAAAACAAGACTCATGGATATGTGAGCAACTGATTTTTCAACAAAGACTGCAAGGTAACGCAAAGGAAAAAATAACAAGTTTGGGGGGCAAGAAATAGTGCCAGAACAATCAAATATCCATATGTTTATGCAAGATGGGGCAAGGCTCAGATCTGTTGTTCAATCAGTCGCTATGAGAAAAGCAAAACAAAAGTCGCTATAAGTTGCAGCTGATTTGATGGCACTTAGCATATAACATGTTGTTTTTACCTACAACCAGGAGAAGATAACATAGATGAATGGGATCTTCTAAGACTCAAATCCCTATGCACATCCAAAAACTTCTCCAGTAGGACAAAAAGGGAAGCCACTGACTGGGAAAAAGTATTCGGTAATAACATATCAGATAAGGGACTTATATCCAGAATTTATGAAATACTTGAGCACCA
>NW_006399840.1:87262-96692 GCF_000299155.1 Elephantulus edwardii | reverse complement strand
TGCATGTGAAATCAGTGAGATTGTTCTGTAGTTTCCACATTCTGTTGGGTCACCTTTCTTTGGGATAGGAACAAATATCGATCTCTTCCAGTCAGTGGATGTGTATATGCTTGTTTTTTTATTATCTGCTTTTATCAGTATAGCAGTATAGTATAGTAATGATCTGCAGAGTCCACTGTATGGGTATAAGTTATGGGTGTGATGCTGGAAGCTATGCTGCTAGTGTGTCAAATGCCAGAAGAGTCACCACAGTGGGCAGATTGCAGCAGAGCTCCTAGATAAAAACAGATTAGAAGCAGGACTGGCCATCTACTTCTGAAAGAACAGGTCTTCAAGACTCTATGAAAAATAGAGAAGTGCAGGTAGGTATTGTATTAGAGGTAGAGCTCAAACAAGAAGTCACTGAAATATAAGGAAAAACAGCTGCAAACAACCATTAGAATGTGGAATGTACGAAGTACAAATGTAGGAAAACTGGAAGTTGTCAAAACAAAAATGGAACATGTGAAAATCAACATTCTAGTCATTAGTGAATTGAAATTGAGAGGCCTGGGCCACTTTGACTCAGACAATTATATGATCTACTAGACAAGAACTGAAAAACTGAAGAAGAGTGGTGTTGCATTCATAATTAAAAAGACAATTTCAAGGTCCATCCTAAAGTACAATACTGTGAGTGATAGGATACGATTCATAAACATACAAAGAAGACCTATTAACATGACGATTATTCAATTGTATGCAACAACAAATAAAGCCAGAGGAGGATTTGATGATTTCTACTAATTCTGCAGTCCAAAGTTGATCAAACATGCAATCAACATGCACTAATAATTACTGATGAGTGCAATGGAAAAGTTGGATACAATGAAGCTGGAATGAGAAACTACAACTTGGTGATAGAAATGGGCCTAGAGAGAAAAAGATTGCATTTCGTACACTCATGACTTATTCATAGTAAATACTTTTTAAAAGAAACACCAAAAAAGGTGACGTTACATATGGACCTCACCTGACGAACTGCACAGGAATCAGAATGGCTGTGTCTGTGGAAAGAATCTCTGGAGAAGCTCAGTATCAGCAGTCACCAGACCAGGTGCTGACTGTGGAACAGACCATTAACTACTTATGTGCAAAGTCAAATTGAAACTGAAGAGAGTAAAATAAATCCACAAGAACCAAAATATGTCCTTGAGTCTATTCCACAAGAATTCAAAAATTATCTTAATAGGTAGGTTTGAGGCACTAATCATAAATGATTGAAAATAAGAGGAGCTGTAGGATGAAATCAAGAATGTCATACATGAAGAGAACAAAATACATTACTAAAACATGAAAAAAACCCTAAAATCTATTTCAGAAGAAAGCATGACAATCGCATTATATTCAAGAAGCCAAAATCAAGGGAAGAAATGCTGACGTAAACGAGCTAAACTGATTTCTTAGGACAGATCAAGAGGACAAAGTTAAGCACAAAATGTGCAAAGCACTGGACTCAGAGAATAAAAAGGAAAGAATTTGCTTAGCACTTCTCAAGCTGAAAAGAACTGAAAAAACAAATTCGAGCCTCAAGTTGCAATACTGAATGATGCAATAAGCAAGATCTTGAATGATCCAAGAAACATCAAAAGATGATCAAAGGGAAAGGGGGGAGGGAGAAAAGAGGAAAGGAATAGACAGTTATTGTACCAAAAAGAACTGGTTGACAGTGAAATATTTCTGAATGTACCAAATAAACAAGAGGCAATGGTAACAGTGGAAAAAGTTCAAGCTGTGTTGAAGACACTGGCAAAAAATAAGGCCACAGGAACAGATAAGTTACCAATTGAAATGTTTTAACTAACAGATGTTAATTCTGGATATACTCAACAGTCTATGCCAGGAAATTTGGAGAACAGCTACCTGACTGCCTGGAAGAAAGCCTATTTGTTCCCATTCCCATGAAAGGTGATCCCATGCAATGTGTAAATTATAGAACAATATCATTAATATCACATGTAAACAAAATACTGCTGAAGATCATCCAAAATCAGCTAGAACAGTACAGTGACAGGGAACTTTTGAAGCTGAAGCTGGGTGTTGTTTTTTTTTATTGTGTACCGCTGCATCAGATCTGACTGGCACAGGAGGAGGCTGCCCCTCCTTCTCCAGTGGAGCATCTGGTGGATTCGAAGCATGTGCCTTTGGGATTGTAGTGCAGCTTCTTGCCACTAGGTCACCAGAGCTCCCGTGAAGCTCGGTTTGGAATAGGCCGTGACACCAAGGTACTACTGATGTCAGATGGATCCTGACTAAAAGCAGAGAATACCAGGAAGAATATTCCTGTTTATTATATCAATCATACAAAGGACTGTGGATGGATCACAACAAACTACGGCTAATATTAAAATTGAGAATCCCAGAACAACTTAACTGTTAATTGCTCATACAAAAACAGGACAAAGAAGCTTCTGTTCTAACAGAAAAGGGAAACATTGCATGGTTTAAAATCAGGAAGAGTGTACAGCAGAATTGTATCCTTTCTCCATATGAGTAAATAATCTGTGAGGGCAGATTCTATGAAGAAGCTGGCATAAATATCTGAGGAAGATTCATCAACAACGTGCATTATGCAGATAACACAGACTTGCTTGCTGCAAGTGAGGACTGAAACACTCGCTGCAAAAGATCAAACACTATAGTCTTCAACAAGAATTACATCTCGTGGTGAGCTCTGTTGGCCTAGTGGCAAGAAGGTGTACTGTAATCCCAGAGGTGCACGGTTCAAATCTACCAGATGCTCTGCTGGAGAAGGAGGAACAATCTCCTCCTGTACCAGTCAGATCTGATTTGACACACACACACACACACACACACACACAAAATAATAAAATAAAATAAAGAATTACATCTCAACATCAAGAAAACAAAAGGTAACTTCATGACTGATGGAGTAAGTGTTGACAGTCAATGACATTATGTTACTTGGACCCTCAACAACATCTCTGGTCAAGCAATCAGGGGACAGACACACTGTTTTGTGCAAGTCTGTTGTCACAGAGTTCTCCAAAATATGGAAGAGCAATAATGTCAGTTTAAAAATTAAGATGCTGCTGATTCAGGTCATAGTCTCTATGCATCTAAGAGATGGACAATGAATAAGGATAAGAGAAAGTATGCCTTTGTGTTGTGGTGCTAGAAGAGAGTACTGAACATCCCATGGACTGCCAAAAGAGTGAACAGATAGGTCTTTGAAAAGGGTGCAGGCAGAATGCTCCTTGGGAGCAAGAATGGCAAAGCTCGTCTCTCATACTTTGGACATGTTGCTGAGAGGCTATTTCTTGACAAGGGATATCATGCTGAGAATGGTGGAGGATTAGTAACAGGGAGGAAGACACTCAATGAGATGGACCCAGTGACTGCAGCTATAGACCCAACTGTAGCAGAGATGATGACGCAGGGTGCAGGTCTGTTGTTCAGAGGGCCATGATGAGTTGAACTTGACAGCATTAAACAACAATAATTATCTAGTTCTGTGGAAGAGCTTATCTTTAAAGCCCTAAGCTCAGAGGATACAAACAGGCACTTCACCGAAGACGACATTCAGATGGCTAACAAGCACATGAAGAAATGCTCAAAATCCCTAGCCCTAAGAGAGATGCAAATTAAAACAACTATGAGATATCATCTCACCCCAGTCAAAATAGCAAAATTTAACAGAACAGCAAGCAACAAATGCTGGCGAGGTTGTGGAGAAACTGGAACCCTGATTCACTGTTGGTGGGAGTGTAAAATGGTGCAACCCCTGTGGAAAGCAGTATGGCGCTTTCTCAAAAAGTTGCAAATAGAGATACCATTTGACCCAGCAATTCCACTACTGGGAATATACCCTGAAGAGACCATAGCTGACATCCAAGCAGATATATGCACACCCATGTTTATTGCAGTTTTGTTCACAATAGCAAGGAGTTGGAAACAACCTAAGTGCCCATCAACAAACAAATGGCTAGAGAAACTGTGGTATATTTGCACAATGGAATACTATGCTGCATTGAAAATCAAGGAACTCATGCAATATTATTCAAAATGGTTGACTCTGGAGAACATTATGCTGAGTGAAATATCCCAGTCACAAAAGGACAAATATTACATGATGCCACTGTTGTAGAATGGGACTGTCCTTGGGGTTGGGGTGAGACTGAGTAAGATGGGTTCAATAATGTATATTGCACTGAAACAGAGGAGGGAGAAAACTGTATAAAAGAGATATATGACTAGGTATTTCTGTCATCACAGGAGTCTAGAGCGAGGGCTGCATGGTGGAGGGGACTTGGGGGAGGGTTTGTAAAACAATGAAAGAATCTTTTGTTTTACTTTTCCATAATTTTTGGACTCATGTACTTATAACTTGTTAGTCAAATTTGTGTCTTCTAGGTTGCAACACCCCCACGATACATCTTCAAGGATATGAACATGTACGGCTAAGCACAACTGATAACAGTGCATCTAAATTCCAAAATCAATCTCCATAATAGTCTATGTGTTTCCTACTGCCAAAGGGGCCCTTTAGAGTAGTGAGAGAAGACCTTCACCCTGAAACCCACAGCGTCCCTTTTCAGCAGGAAGTAGCTAAAAGAATACGCCATCCCCTTTTCCTTATGAATCAGGGTGAAGTCTCTCTCAGGGAGGAGTGATAGGGAATGGCAAAGGACACACTGACAAAGGAGATTAATCAGAACTGACTTTGATAAGCACTGTGGCAATTGGACAATTAAAACAGACATTCGGATGGCGGGGGAAGAAGAACAAACTGGGGAGGAGGGTAGAGAGAATGGTGCAGCAATGAAGGAATGAAAACCCAAAATCCCTGTAAATGTTCATTAAAACTAATAAAATTTAATAATAATAAAAAAAAATAAAGAAGCCCTAAGATGAAAATTGACAATGCATTTTAAAATATTTTTTACTTTAAATATCACTAAACAAACTATAAGTTTCAATTTTGTATTATTATTATTATTATTGATAGCATCTCAAATATCTCTCAAAAGCTATCAAAATCTTAAATTGCAGCAAGACATATATACATACATGAACTGGCATGTTGAAATAATCAGATTTAAAGGCATCTGCCATTTCTCCAAAAGTACGAAGAGTATAGTCTCTGGCTGCTTGTTCAAAACCAAAAGCTTCTTGTGGCTTATTACACTCCTAGTGGGGGAAAAGGGAGAAATTATTACACTCTATTTTAACAAGAGTCCTTGGATGGCATAAACAGGGAACCAAAAGATGGGTGGCTGCAGCACCTCGGAAGAAAGATTTGGAACTGGTTTGGTTTGGGTTTTAACAACCACAGCTTGAAATAATACTTATAGAAAGCAGCAGCCTAAAGATAATCTCACCAGGATCAATTAAAAGTTTTCAACACTACACATGAAAGAAACTGTCCTCCTAGTAAGTATTAAAACTATAAAATCAACATGTATGGATCAACAGCGATAACAAATTGCATGGAAATATAATGACATTCAACAAACAGTAATTGATTATGGTTAAACAATACTATGGAAAACAAAAAAACTGAGAGGTACACAAAGCATATGTATATTAAGCTGCACTAACATGGTGAGCCACTAGATTTCAAATATTCCAGATCCACTGATATTCCTCTTAGGTACTAAATATTGAATTTGCATAACAATTGCCCCACTGTACCCAAGCCTAATATGTTCCCCACGATTGGCGTGACTTTATGATGAGCGTGGCTGTATGGAGAAACTGTAAATTTCTGTTTTTATGTGTATATACACACAACAAACTCCAACTATGACAAGAAAATACATGAACTGTCTGCTTCTAACACAAAGCACTCAAAGGTGACAGCAAGTCCTTTTAAGAGTTTTTCTGTGATGTTATTAAAAATATTATCAATAATGAGTACTACATGAAAAGACCTATATTAAGTTTATAAAAGAAAATAGATTATTAAATTGTACATAGTTTCATTCCAATTGCTTTTAAAAAAAATCTATATACAAATAGAAATAAAATTTGGATGTATATGTACCAAAAATATTAATGGTTAGACATTGTGAAATGCTAATTTTTAAGTCATTCAGTGGCTTTTAAGAATTTCTTCAAAGACTATAAAAATCCTTTTAAACAAAAAAAATTTTGTTTAATCACTTTTATATAGACATAATGTTGTTGTTGTTATGTGCCATGGAGTCGTTTGCAACTCACAGTGACCCTTATGGACAAAAGCCCTAAACCCTGCTCTATCCTGTGCCAACTGCACTGCCTCTGACATACCAATCCCAATTACCCCAGTCACTGAATCAATCCACCTCACAGACGGTCTTCCCTTCCTGCGCTTTCCCTCCACCATCCCACGCATGATGTCCCTCTCCAAGGACTTGTCCCTCCTTACAACATGCCCAAAGTATGTCAGACAAAGCCCCCAGTAGCTGATTGCATAAAACTGTGAAGCTCACTTCTAAGGTAATTTTCCTATTTTGGACAACAGAATTTTTTTATATGGGCCTCATTATTATACACTGACAAATTTAAAACCAAAGGGCAATAAATAAATGATCTATAAGAAATTTTTTTGTACACCAATGTTCACAGCAGCATTATTCACCATTGTAAGACTATGCAAACAGCCCAAATGTCCAACCACAATCAAAATGATTGAGAAATTGTGGTACATTCATACAATGGAACACTACGCTGCACTCAAGATCAATAATTTTGAAAATTACTGTTTAACTTGGGAGGGACTAGAGAGCATTATGCTAAGTGAACTAGCTCAGTCTCCTAAGGCCAAATATTGCATAAGACCATTATGGCAGGAATAACAAAATAACTACTAAAACACATATGAGGCTCCAAGAGGGGGTTTAGGAGTAGAGGGGTGTGGATGAGTGGGGGGAAGGAAATAATAAGGTCACATAATTTGATGGGTGGAGGGAGGGGTTGAGTACAGGAAACTGAAAGATCTGGTGGGGATTGCAAAGAAAAGGTAACAGTGGGCATGGGTCAATGATGATTAACGGGAAGGAGTGTATGAAACACACTGTGAACTAAGGATAGTGTGAAACACAATACAAACTTTGTAAGCAAACCAATATAAAAATTTAAAAAGAAATTATTTTTTTTAAAAAGGAAATTTTCTATTCTACCTCTGCCATCAAGTCTTACCTGAGCCAAACACTTAGGACATCTCCAGTCTCCCTTGGGAACATCATGGAGAGGTGGAATCAAGCAAAATGTATGGTAACTGTCATCACAGCCATCACACAAGAGAAGTCGATCCTCATCATTGCCACTGCCACACAAGAGGCAGACATACAGATCCACCTACAGCAAAAAAAAAAAACAAAACAAAACGGATTTAGAACAAGGACTTGTGATACTCTTACAATTTATGGAATTCTAAGGATGAAATTAATCCATTCTCCCCAGTATGCTTCAAATTAAAACCCTTGACCTTCTCTAAGGGATACTTCCTAATACTTCAAGTATCCTCAATTGTAAAGTGTAATCTTCTTGATATTATTGTTAGGTGCCATCATTCAACTATGACTCACCGTGACATAATGAACAAGAGATCTGAAACGTGCCCTATCCTATGCCATTCACATCATCTCAAATATACATAGATACAGTCACCATGTCAATCAATTTTGTGGAGGCTCTTTATATCTTTCAGATATAACATGATGTCTATTTCCAAGGACAGGCCTCTTTTCACAACACGCCCAAAATATGTGAGACAAAGTCTCACCATCCTTGCTTGCCTCTAAGAAGCACTGTGGTTACACTTTCTCCAAAGATATTTTTATTCTTTTGGCAGTCCAAGGGATAGTCAGTACTCTTCTCCAACACGACAACTCAAATGTACTGATTATTCTCTACTCATCCTTGGTCACTGTCCAACTTTCAGACACATAGGAAGCAACTGAAAAGACCACAAGTAGGATCAGATCTGTTCTTCAGCACTTCAAAAGGTCCTTGGCACCAGATTTTCCCAATGGTGCCTATTTTTGTTTTCCTTAGATATTATCCATATTTAAGGTTTTGATCTTCTGCAGAAAAAGCTTCTAGTTTTCCTCACTTTCAGCAAGCATGGTTGTGTCATCTGCATAATATGGTTTGTTGATGAATTTTCCTCCGATCCTGATGCCATATTCCTGTTCAGAGTCCAGCTTCTGAATTCTTTGCTCAGCAAACGGACTGAATAGGTGTGGAGGATGTACAGCCCTGGTGCACATCTTTCTTGGTTATTTAAACCATCCAGTGTTTTCCTGTTCTGTTCAGACAACAGTACCTTGGTCTAGATAGAAGTTTCACATGAAGATAATGAAAGTGTTCTGGGATTCTCATTCTTCTCAATGTTTGCCATAATTTGTTATGGTCCACACCAAGATAAGAAATTTTTCTAGTCTTCTCTGCTTTGTGCCAAGATCCAACTAACATCAGCAATGGTATCCCTAACGTCAGGGCCTCTTCTAATTCCAGCTTGAACTTCTGGAAGTTCTTTGTCATATATGGTTCTAGTCATTTTTTACCTTGTTTGGAGACGGGAACAAATATGGATTTCTTCCAGTCTTCCAAATTTCATGGCAAAGACTGGTAAGCATGTCAAGGGTTTTACTGTTTGTTGAAATATGTCAACAGGTATTCAATCAATTCTTGAGGACTGATTTTTTTACCAATGTCTTCAGTGTAGCTTGAGCTTCTTCCTTATTTACTATTGGGTCTTAAGCATATGCTATTTCCTGAAATAGTTCCAGGTCAGTCAACTCTTTTTGGCTTTGTGACTGTGTATTTCTTCCATCTTCTTTTAAGATGTTTCTTGCCTTATTCAAGATTTGAAATAGCATGAATTTCCTGTTCAAATTTTTCAAACTCCTAGCTTTCTCAATAGTGTTTTATTATTTGAACATCTATATGTGAACATCTAGTTTTCAGAGCCTTATAGAAAGTAATGTAGAAATATATGGTGCTGGGTATTAAATTATCAATCAAAGGGAGAAGTAAGTAGTAAATGCTTTTCTTATGTTGACGATAAGGGTACTGCCACTGCTCTGAGGGTGGATCTGAGAAGATGTTGTGGACACAATGTAGAGTATAGACTGCTATACCATCTAGTCACACCAAAACCATAAAATTATTTAGGAAATAATTTTTTAACCACTTTTTTATTATTATTATTAAATTTTATTAGTTTTCATGAACATTTAGAGAGATTTTGGGTTTTCATTCATTCATTGTTGCACTGTTTTCTCCAACATCCTCCCCAGTTCGTTCTTGTTCCCCCCACCAATGTCTGTTTTAACTGTCCAATTGCTACAGTGCTTGTCAAAGCCAGTTCTGATTAATCTCCTTTGTCAGTGTGTCCCTTGCCATTCCCTATCACTCCTCCCTGAGAGAGACTTCACCCTGA
>NW_006399840.1:79269-85922 GCF_000299155.1 Elephantulus edwardii | reverse complement strand
GCATTTATTGCTTGCTGTTCTGTTAAATTTTGCTATTTTGACTGGAGTGAGATGATATCTCATAGTTGTTTTAATTTGCATCTCTCTTAGGACTATGGATTTGGAGCATTTCTTCATGTGTGTGTTAGCCATCTGAATGTCATCTTCGATGAAGTGCCTGTTCATATTCTGTGCCCATTTTTTAAAACCACTTGAAATTCTAATTAAAGATACATGGTTCAGAAATTCTCCAAATAACCAGTGATAAAGAATATTTATCATCTAATAAAGCAAAGCCCCAAAATTAAACTAAATAGGATTCTTCTTATTTGTCTAAGTCAATAAAAGCAGAGGGTCTGCATGCTTTTCTCACAGGATGGGGGAGGGAGAGCCATTGATTGGCAGGGGAGGTAACATGCTTACAGAACATTCAGGTTTTGGCTACTAGTTTGAAATTCTAAGATGAAAGCACTATTGTCAGGCTTAGGGTCTCCAAAGTGGGCAGGAAAGGAAAGTATCCTGATCCTTTATAAATAAACTCACTAAGCTTTACTTTCACAACAGTAAACCACTCTTTGGGCTGTGTCTCTACCACGTCTTCCGCTATTAAGATGCACTCTACTGCTTTTTCGTCCTTTCTCAGGAAATTAAGGAAAAAAAATTTTTTTAAATACTTTTATTTTATTATTAATTTTTTTGTGTGTACCATCAAATGGGATCTGACTAGTACAGGAGATTGTCCCGCCTTCTCCAGAGCATCTGATGGATTCGAACTGCGCACCTCTGGGTTTTCAGTGAAGATGAAAATATTTTTAATAAAATTAGTTCTTGATTTCTGATCTAGTTTTTAGTTCATTTAGATGTGGGTTAGTGTTTTACCAACATTTCCATGTACTGATTCAATTTTATTATTTTTCAGCACTAAAGCAAATACATGCCAGAGTGATGACTGTCAAAACTCTCCCAGAGGTTACAATCATCCCTACAATGCACGTGTATATTTATACTATAAGCTTGAAAAGATACCTTTTGGTCAACATTAATCATTCCAAAGAAGATAGAGAAATAAAACTTAGGGGTAAAAAAGCTTAAATAGAGGGGAGGGAAGGAAGAGAACAGGAAAGAATAAAAGCAGGATGGGACTCACAGCATTGGTGGTTTTTTTAGATCGACTCTTTGGCTTCTCTTTCTCACTTTCTACAGTATACTCTTTCTTCTCAATGGGTTCTTGTTTGATGTTGTTCTTAATTTCTTTCTCTATAAGAGGCAATCCAAAGTTAGCTCTTTCTGCTCACTCTCCCTACTTTATTAACCCCCATCTCAACCACTAAAGCTCACACTGAAAACAACTTCACATTTCTTGGCAACATCAGCACTTAGTTTTACTATTTCCAAGGGTTTAGTGCTCATTATGGTAAATTTAAATTTCAAGATGTGGAAAGAAACATAGAAGGCTAGTAATTCTAGAAATGACTTGACCTTCTCTGACTTCAAAATGAGACCTGATGATATATATAGTCCTCTTCAGATCCCAATCAGAAGGTATTCATGAAGGCAAATTCCTTTAGACCATTAGGGTCACAGAAATATCCAATTTATTTCTCTCCACATTACCCATTATCACTTCATCATCTAAGATTTCTTAACACCTCAACTTATAGACTCAAAACTAAGAATTTTGGCTAAACACAGTGCCTCAGACCTACTGTACATTAACTGATAATATCAATTGTTGCTATCAACTATTGGACTATCATGTGTAAGGCTATACTGCTTAATGCTTTAGATGAATAATCTTGCACAAAAAACTCAATTTGAAGTTTCTGATTTGTTTGGTTTTTTCAAAGTCATACACCTAAGGTCAGACAACCAGTGACTAGTTAAGTCAGAATTTAGATTCAGGTTTACATTTTTAATAATCCTTACACCTTCTGCCATATTGTGTTATCTTTTTACCAACCCAAATCCCCAAAAAGAGCCAATTCCAATACCTCCTTATAATTATTTCTTGTCAATACAAGATTTGTCTTAAGAGCATTCCAAAGCCTATTTCTCAATGACCTAAATTAAGAAACTCCCAGACAGGCAACTATCAAGTAAGTCAAATTTAAAATGCATGTCTGCCTGCCTTGTCTTTTTAGAAATCATGATCTACCCTAGTACTCAGGGTAATTATTAGCAGAGATACACTGATATCTTAATTGATCCTCTTAGGAGAGAAAACATTTTCTAATTGATCCTCTTAGGAGAGAAAACATTTTCTTCCCCCCCCCTTTTGTTTTTTATTAACTTTAATAATAGTTTACAGAGACTTAGGATTTCCTGTCATTCATTGTTGCACTTTCTTCCCCTTGAAAAGCAAAACTCTTTCACTGTTATGCATTCCCTCCCCCCAAGTTCACTCCACTATGCAGCCTTCACTCTGGACTTCTGTAATGACGAGAATACCCATTTATATATCCCTTTTAAACAGATCTCTCCCTCATCTGTTTCAATGAAATATACATGATTCCTCTCCTCTCCTTTTCTGTCTTCCCTCAACCATGATGTCAGTCCCATTTTACAACAGTGGCACTATGCAATATCTGTCCTTTTGTGACTGAGATATTTCTCTCAGAATAATGCCCTCCAGGGACATTCATTTTGCGTAATATTTCATGAGTTTTTCAATGCAGCATAGTATTCCATTGTGTCAATATACGAGATCTTCTCTATCCATTCGTTTGTTGATGGGCACTTGGGTTGTTTCTAGCTCTTTGCTATTGCGAACAAAGCCGCAATAAACATGGGTGTGGAGAAAACATTTTCTTAAAACACAATCCAGTGTTTGAATAAACTGCCTTACCATTATCACATTTTGGAGTTGGACAACCCATTCGACGTCTAAGATTATGAGTTCTGGCTTCTGGTATCTCTTCTGGTTGTATTTTAATATCCATCGCCTAAAATAAATAAATAAATTTTTAAAATAATATAGAAATCATCCTTAAAACCTGATTATAATCTCAAAGTAACTAATTAAAATTTTCTCAATTGTATCTTAAATAACCTACCCATTGCCATCAAATGAATTTTTGATTCCTAGTAACTCTATATACAAGCTAGAACGGCCCCATGGGCTTCTAAGGCTGTAATCTTCATAGAGGTAGGCTGCCTAATTTTTCTATCACAGAGCACCCACATGGTTTAACTGTCTTTTGGTTCCTAGGCCACTGCCTAGCCAGGTACCCCATGGGGTCATTGTCTCTATTAATAATTTCTTTTCAGCCTGAAAATTATTATAGTTAAGAGATGGATAAGGAATCTTAGAATTCACAAGAATATCCTCTATTTCAATAAATAAAGAAAAAAAAAAGCTAAAAGATAAGAATAGATGACAAGGTGTTACAAATCAATAAATAACTCTTATTTTCCTCCTGGAAGCTTCTCAGTTCTTAACTACTTATTTATGCTTTATTTAATTACCATTAATCCACTTTCTAAAATATCATGATTTCATTAACCTACAGGTTTACATGACTTCTCCATGGTCTTCCAATATTTGTGGAGTGTTGGGTTTCCAATTAGTAAAATGCTATTGTATTTGAGACCTGGACAACGAATAAGGATGACGGGAAAAAAAATTGACTCCTTGACCTGTGCTGGTCGAGAAGAACATCCCCTGGACAGCCAAGAGAATGAACAGATATGTGTCTTGGAGAGGTTGCAGCCAGAGTGCTCTTTGGAGGCAAGAATGATGAGGCTTCACCTCACATACTTCAGACATATTGCTAGAAGTGGTTATTCCTTGGAGAAGGACATGATGTTGGGAAGGGTGGAGGGCTGGTGAAAGAGAGGAAGACCCTCAACAAGGTGGGCTGACATGGTGACTGCTGCAATGGGCTCTTTTGTCTCACGAAGTGTGAGGATGGCACAGGACAGAACTAGGTTCAGATTTTTGGTTCACAGGGTCGCTATGAGCCATACTCGATTCGAAGGCACCTAACAACAACAACAGACTACTCTTTCAGGACTGACTAGCTATATCATGATTCCTCCTTCAATAAAAGTACTTAAGTTTTCCACAAGCAAAGTAAGTCAAGAGAATATACTAAGTGCACAAGAAATTTCACTGCAATCCCAAAGACATGTGGTTCGAATCACCTGTTCCATGGTAGAAGGATGGAAAATTTCCTCCTAGGTGATTTACTGCCTCAGAAGACCCACAGGAAGGTCAAGTAGGAGTCAGTTCCGGCTTGACAATACACAACAAAAACTGAAAGTATATTGCTCTGGCAGTCTAGTGAGTAAACTGCACAATAATCCCAAAACCTTGTGGTTCAAATCCACCAGCTGCTCCACAGCCGAAGGATGTGATTTACTCCCTCTGAATGACCACTGAAGGGTCAGCTATGGATCAGTTCCCATTCAACAACACACATGACAGAGATATGTAAGCCAGTCTCAGTTCAACTTCTTTTTCAGAAAAACCAACAAACTTCTGATACTTATTTTATCAAGCAAACAAAAATACTCTGTGGTCTTCTAACGCCCAAGCGTTTGTAGAAGTGTATTACTTTTGCTAGTGCCCATTCTAGTGAGGACACTAGTGTTCTCGGAGCTCTAATGGTGCAGTCTGTAGTGAGATGCACTGCTAACTCAAACATCCCACCTCTCTATAGAGTTCGAAGCCATCAGGAATTCCTAGGAAGGAAAATGGACAATCTTCCCCATGTGAGTTATAGCCTCTGAAACCCAATGAAAGCCAGCTGACTTGACAGCACTAAGAGTCTTCATTCACATACACTGACAATGTCCACTGCTGACAGAATTTCTTCCATGGGTCGCCACCACTGAGACAGCATAGACTCATAGCTTTAGCGGGTTTTTCAGAGGTTGTAAACCATACAGGAGACTGCCTATTTTTCTCCCACAAAGCAGTTAGAACCCTAAAGGGACAGTGGAAAAGGAAGACCCTAGATGAAGTGGATTGACTCAGTGACTGGGGTACAGAGACAATGAAATTGGCTCAAGACAGAACAGGGTTCAGAGCCATTGTACAGAGTCACTATGAATCACAAGTGAGTTAAAGGTACATACCTAGCATGTTGATGACTAGAATCTTTGTGTCGCTCAAATACTGACCAAATAAAGGGTCTGTATGAATGCCACGTGATTCTTGACAAATGAATGTGGTAATGCTCTATCAAGAAGCATCTACCTTTGGGTTAACAATACAACTCCTTACTCACTGGGCCACAGAGCTCCCTTCTTCAATGGGTATTACATTGTCATCAATATTATTATAATTATTTCTGTCATCAAAGCAGACCAAATTCTAGGGATCCACAGCACAAGGGCAGGTCTATATACACATTTAAAGATCAAAAATATGCTGACACTTGAACTTACTCTTTGATTAATAAACTTTAAGCATTCATACAGGTTTCAAGTAACTTCACTGGCCTACTTCATAGCAATATCTGTCATTATAAAAAATGTCACTGAACTTTTTACCTCCAACTTACTTTAGAAATAGTTCTCTTTTCTGTGGATTTCCCCATAAGACAGAACAGGCAAAGACTGATTTATAAGTCAAATGAACACAATATGAGATTTAGAAGCTCTAAATGTTCACTGTATATTACTCCTGAGTCCTAAAATTTACATATCTCCTTTCGTTCCATCTAAACTGGAATCCACAATCTTTACACCTCTCAAACTGCCACGAATTAAATAATCATTTAAGAAATCTGAGAAAAATAGCTTGTATTGTTTTCTAACCTTCTTTCATTTTTTTTAAATTGATCTTTCAGCAAAATTCTTCCTATCTAACACATTTCCTGACCTTTATCTCCAACAAATATAACCTAAATTTATGCGTTAATTTAGTAATCTGAATACAATCACAAAAGAATTTCAGTTCTTCCTAAAGCTCGGACCATTAAAAACTAAGCAGTTATCAGAGCAGACAGCATAAATTCTTTTAAAATAATAAAGAATTCCATTTTTTTTCACACCCTAAAGGTACAATTCTCTTAAATACAAAAGCTAAAGTATATACAGCACACTTCCTCGTAAAGTTAACAAGGCTCAAAACTATGAATACACACACAAAAGAACCCAACCCCATAAGAAAAAAAAACACCAAAACAAAAAAAAACACCAAACTATTAACAACAGGAGAGCTCTGGTGGCCTAGTAGCAAGGAACTGCAACTACAATCCCAGAGGCGCATGGTTCAAATCCACCAGATGCTCTGCCGGGGAAGGAGGGACAATCTCCTCCTGTACTAGTCAGACCTGATTTGACAGTACACTCATACAAAAATAATAAAATGAACAACAACAAAAAAAAACCTATGAACAACAAGCACATGACAACAATCCAATGCCCGGCAGAAACTGAGAGGCCAAGAGCTGTGTGTCATCCTTTGGGACGCTCACCTCGGCTCTCATGCGCTTTGCCCTTCGGGCTGGGGGGCATGTTTCCAAGGGCTGCACAGACTGCCTCTGAGGGATGTCATGGGGCTTGTACTCCTTGTCCTTCATGTCAGTGCACAGGTTTGGCTTCTGGAGACACTAGATATAAAACACAATTGCACCCATTAATTTCCCCTTTCTTTTAAGACACTGTCATTGTCAAGGTACACTTCAGAATTATTTACAAAGAAGACACAGCCAATCTTCAAGAAT
>NW_006399840.1:70830-78760 GCF_000299155.1 Elephantulus edwardii | reverse complement strand
TTACAACAGGCCAGAGCAAGCTCAGGGCACTCCCAATGAACTTGCTGTAATTATCTTTATGTGCAACTGTGAATTAATTAAAGGTCCAATTGTTAGAAAGGTGCTCATATTAGAAATTCCACTGGGAGAAAAAAGTGGAGTAAGCAAGGAAAGAACACAAAACAATTTCTATTTCATTGTCATGTCATTTTAGATATATTTAGCAATATTCTGACTGTGTATAATATTATCATAATTGAGAAAGCAGGTCTTTCTACTAAATGGTACTCCCTTACTGCAAAAACCACCAACCCACCAATGACTAGGGAGAGGACAGAAGGAGAACTGACGCCTTTGAGCTGTGGTGCTAGAGAAGAGTATTAAATGTACCATGGACTGCCGAGAAAACAAACAGATTCATCGTAGAGAGGATTAAACCAGGCTGTTCCTTGGAGGCAAGGATTCTGGGGCTTCGTCTGACATACTTTGGACATGTTGCAAGGAGAGACAGGTCTTTGGAGAGGGACATCATGCTGGGTAGAGTAGAGGGACAGCGCAGGACAGGAAGACCCTCTATGAGGTGGATTGATTCAGTGACTGGGGTAATCGGGATGGGTGTGTCAAAGGCTATGCGACTGGCACAGGACAGAGCAGGGTTTATGGCTGTTATACATAGGGTCGCTATGAGTCGCAAACGACTCAATGGCACATAGCAACAATAACAACTCCCTTACTGGGACTTCTAAGATATTTCCCTCTCTCTCTTCCCTTCCTCTCTCATTTCTGTCAAGGAGAACCAGCCAAGTCTGAGTTCTCTTCTTTTTTTACCTCCACTGGTTTTTCTGAGGCTGTAAGTCACGTGGGAAGAGAATAGCCTTTGTCTTCCATTGAGTAACTAGTAGATTAGAATGGTGTTGCCTTTGGATTGACAGCTCCCCACTAGATCACCAAAGTGAAGTCTAATTTTATAAAACAAGGAGACCCCACAGCAGTAACTTGTTTCTAATCAGGAAGGTGTATTTTCTGATTTTTCCTTTTCAGTTTGATTTTAAATTGGCTGAAAGAGGATACAAAATGGTAACACAAAAATCTAATACTCATTTCAGTGCGGTTAACCAACTCTAGAGGGTCAACTATGAGTCAGTACATATTTCAACAATAGCTGCTCTGAAGGAGAAAAAGGTAAAGTCTCCCGCATGATGCAACCTATAACAACTGCTCAAGGGTTGCTAGAGACGGTTCTGACTCAACTTCAGTTAAGACTACTACTGATAGAGATGACTTGACAGTCTCAACTAGTAATAAACCTACCAATGCACAACACTATGAATATCAAATATTCTATTCATTCTAATTAAAGACATTTATTTCATCTATAAAATAAATATTGAGTCCATAATACTATTGTTATTGTCATAACCAACCCATAGCTGACCCTCTGTTTTCAGTGAAAGTAAACTGCATAGGCAGAGTTTATCTAATTCTTGGAGAGCAGCTGGTGGATTTGAACCACCTACCTTTGAGTTGAAAGTACAACTTCTTATCACTAAATCAACAAAGCTCCCTGAAATAATTCTAGCTGGGTAAAAGAGCACTGATGTGAAATCATTTTACTATGAAGACAGATTACTGACCAGTAGGAAGTTCTGGTAGCCTAGAGATAAGGAGTTGTACTGGCAATGCAAAGGTATACGGTTCAAAACCACCAGCTGCACCATGGGACAAAGATGGACAAGGTCTTCCTATGCATCTGAAAACTGGTGGGAGAGTCAGCTATGAGTCTGTTCTGACTCGATGATACACAACTACAACAATGGGCACAGAATGAGTCCTTATTTAGGCTTGTAAAATTTTTACTTAAGTCTTTAAAAAGGACAGGACACACAACACACAGTCCATAAATCTTAACTCAAATGAGAATTTTAAGCAAAATATGTATAGGACATAATATGGCAAAAAAATTATAACATTTGACAAATGTTACTGGTTCTGGGAAGCCTTGGTTTTTGTTTTAATTTTTTTTTCAGTAGGAGTATAACAGGGAACTCAGGTAAGCTAGTGGTAACACAATGTCCTCCAATTCCAAATGCACGTGATTCAAATCCACCAAATGATCCTCAGGAGAAAGACAGGGAATCTCCTCCTTCGTGATTAACTGACTCAGAAAATCCACTGGAGGTTCAGCTATGGGCCAGTTCTGACTCAATGGTACACAACAACAATGACAGTACGAACACTACCCTCAATTTAAACTAGTCTTCAACTCTACACATGAATTTTCTACAGGAAAACAGAGTAAGTGTAACTGAGAAAATAGTAATTGTTTATTAAGCTGATGGAGAGACATTCAGGTTCTACACAGGTGGATCACTACTTGCTCCAACTTGTCTTAGTCCTACAATCTATGATCTACTTAGTTCTTTAAGGGTTGTGGAGACCTAAAGTAAAATCAGACTCCCTTTTTAAATAGATATCAAGAGCTTTATTATTTTATTTTAAATTAAACTTCTAAAAGTACAGTTGATGTGTTTATTTTAAATCTAATGCTATTACACAGATTCTAATTTTAACTTGTACTTGAGAAGCTAGGAATTGGAGATGATCAGTTACCATCAATTACCATTTCGAGACAGAGTAATCCCTTAAGACATTTAAAAAACATGGTGATGCAAGACAGAGGCTTCTGTTCCATTCTATCAGTGCACGACTGCTCAACATGGCCCAAGCTCTAGCTCATCCTTTTCCAATAACAACTTCATTGCCCAGCTTACTGTTAAAACTACAGGACATATTCTCCACTTTTTTCTCATGAATATTTTAAAAAATAAAAATGGGAACAAAGACATACAAAGAATATTAAAGAATTATAATAAAAAAACAAAGAGCTCAGGTGGCTTAATGGTAAGCAGTTGTGCTGCCACACCAAGATACCAAGACTGACTCCGTGAGGGAAAGATGACCAATCTCCTCCTGTTTGATTTACTCGGCAAACCCGAAAGAGTGTCAGCTATGGGTCAGTTCAGACTCAACGGTTCTCAACAACAGCAGCCAGTTATTTAAAAATCAGGTCTTCAGAAATAGTGAGACATGGCAAATGCTATCTGAACAATTTTACAGGGATTTTATTTGTGCATAAATGGATAAAAAAGTCTTGAATGAACTAATACAGGGGTTACGATTAGGAGTGACTTTAATTTCCTCATGCTTTTAAACTCAGAACAATGCATATGCATCATTTCCTAGGGACTATACCTGGCATATGCTTGGACTATAGCTGACATATGTTTGGACAACAGCTGGCATATAGTAGGTATCTCAGTAAGTGTTTATCTGTGTTTTAATTCATTGTACATTAAAAAAGTGTTTTAAATACTTATTTCTTTTGGATTGCTTCAATGTATAATGAGTAAGAGCTTTTAAATTGTGAACTTACACAACTTCTCCAAGTACATAAATCACAACTTTCTTAAATGTTGCAACCCATAAAGTAAGCAGACTCCCTCTCTTTACTATTCACTGCAACTTCTACACTGAAGAAGAAAGAGTTGGGGAAGAAAAACCTTACTGTTGGCAACTGTATCTAGACAAAGGTCTGGAAAATAAAGATTTCAAATGTGATGTTGTAAGTCACTTCAAGAAATCTATATGCCCATTCTTACTAAATAGGCATACAAAACATATGTTAAAAAACATAATTTCCAGATTATCAGATTGGTCTACATTATCTTGGTTAAAAAAATCACCTAGAATAAAAAGAGGGAAAACAAGCACAAAATGCTATAAACACCCAGTGATTCAAGTATGCTACAGCTCTAATGGCAATAGCGAGGGGTGTCAGAAGTTGATGCCACGTTACGGAGATGCCACAATGTTTTCTAGGCTGCAATCTTTAGAGAAGAAAAATGCTAGATCTCTCTTAGATTGGTTTGAACTGTCAACCTTTCGGTTAACATGCTTTACTGTTGTACTACTAGTTCATTCTTTTAAATCATATTATTCTTTTCCTACCTCTCTAAAGCAGTGACAATCCTCCAATTTATAAAGACTATGGTTCTAATCTTAGGGGGGGGGAAACCTCTAGGAGTTTAAACTAAATGAATTATGATACTCTTCTTCCTAGACGTTAAAGAAGTAGGAAGTATTATATAATAATGTTCATCTGGAACAAGTTTTATCTAAATAACTTGACTAACTATCATTTTTTTTAAAGGAAGGAATATATATAGGATTGAGTACAAAAATATAAGCCCTAACTGATACAAGAAACACTTCACTGAAAAGACAACACACTTCTGTGGTGAGGTTAGCTCAGCTTTTCAACTTTTCCCAGTAGAAGGGTATTTCTTTCATTTACAATTTCATTCATTTCAAAACAAACTTTTTAATATGTTTTTTCTCAAAACTGAGCAAAAATACTGAAGGAAAAATAATCCCCAGAACAAGGTCTCCTAAACAACTTTTTGCAAATGTTACAAAGGCTTATTCATTCCCCTAGAAAAAGATAAAATGAAACATGTTCTGGCTTGCACATCAATACTCACCCTCAAGCTGTCTCCAGACAAGAATAAATTGTAGGGATTGAGTATTCGCTCATAATGCCCTCTGATGTGTGAGCCCACAGCTTTGCCTGGAGCAAACCCCATTTTGGTGGCAATTTTGGTCCACTTCCTATCCTTGCAAACAACTGCAAATCCACCTTCTTCTGCAACTAACTAATAAAAGAGGAAGAAAAAAACAAACCACCAAACATTAGAACCACTTCATGTCTAGATAGGACTTCAAAGAGTAAGTGTTCTTAATCATGGCTATTCAAGGTTGAAAATCATTCTAAAATACTGTTTCCTGGCTCAAAAGGAAAAAATTAATTCTTTAAATACACTACTCATGTAAGCTTGAAAATTAGTATCTCTGTTTTAACTCATTCTGTCCCCCAAAGAACTACTTGGCTCTTCAAATTAGTCAAGATTTTCTTGGAGGAAAAAAATAAAGGAACTATTAGATTTCTTGGAAACAGGAGTGGCATCCACTTCTCTAACAGCTTGCCTCTGGAAACCCTATGAACCTGGAGAGAGGATGAACGTCACACAAGTGTTGAGGACTTTCCTTCATAGGGTCACTATGAGTTGCCTATGACTCCACAGCACTTAGCAACAGCATTAGATTTCTAATGAATCTAATGAATGGATATTTGGTCATATTCTCAACCTTGAAATAGCCATAAATTAAGGAGCAGGAAGTATGGTAAGCATGTGTGGCTGAAAAAATATGGATTTCAGAGTTAAGCCACCCTAATAATGAACTGCAGCTCAACCTATGCTTGTTCACCACCTTTCCCAAGATCTGAGCTTTAGTTTCCCTATCTATAATAAAATAGAAAGAAACAACTTTAGCAAGATTATTGTGAAGCTTACAAACGACAAAAAGCAGGTGTCAACATCTAATAGATAAAGCTTTCACTTCTAACAAAAAAAAATCTTGATCTTCACTCACTGAATGAGGCTCTTAATTTTATATGTTTAAAATAATAGCTACAAGATCAAATTAAATCTGTCAAGAGAATTATTAAATGAGATGATCATTAACCTTTTACCTTATTAAGCTGAAACAAGTCCAAGATCTTCCTCTCCACATGAGGGATTTTCAGAGTACTCCCCTGTAATTCCCAATACTTTGCAATCTGGTCCAAGAAATTCAACTTTACACGAGTTTGGGCCTAAATAACAAGAATTTGATTTAATGTCACTTAGTATCTTTCAAAGCTCCTGCCTATTATTTGTCCATGAGTAGTAGTTTCATTTTAAAACATTTAAGGTCAGAAACACATACTACTACTATATTCAGCAGAGAATAACAATGTATTATAAATTATGTTTCAAAAACATTTATATATGAACTAGAAATGTTTAATTCCACCATTCATATGCCAGTCAGTAATCCCTTTCACTCATAAATAGGCGCTCACTTAAAAAAGAAGTACAACTTCACATTACTGATTAAAATTACAATAAGCAAGTACTCCTATGTCCATCTAGATCTTTTTATGACTGGGGCAATTAAAGGCTTATTTTACTACTGCAAACACAAATATAAAACACTTTAAAAAGTTCTTTTACTATCAATTTTAATAAGCCCTAATGTTCTAAAGACAGTAGAAAACAAGGATCAAAGGCTTTTTTAATTAATAGTATGTTTTGCTTTTCCCATTTTACAAAATCATTTGACAACGTATCAATATAGCAAAGTTCAGATATCTTCAACAAAACAAAATGCAGAGCCTAGCTAGTACCCACCTCCTATCTTTCAAGTTTTTTTGTTGTTGGATGCCATCAAAGGGACTCACAACCCTATGAACAAACAGAGCAAAACCCTATTCTCACTAGCTGTCATGCTCAAGCCCTCTGTTGTTGCTGCTGTTGTTATGTATCTTCGAGTTGCCTGTGACTCACGGCAATCCTATGTACAACAGCTTTGAAGACTGACCTGTTAAGAGCCAGTCTCACTGACTCAGACATACACATCCCCATTGCTCCAGTTATTTTATCAATCCATCTCATCCAGGATCTTCCTCTCCTGTCCTGTCCCTCCACCCTTCCAAGCATGATGTCCTTCTCTAAGGATGGTCTCTCCTGGCCATGTGCCCAAAGAATGTGAGAAGGAGCTTCAAAATCTTAAGCCTCCAAGGAAAATTTTATTTCAACATACCCAAGACTGACCTATTTGTTTTCTTGGGAGGTCTGTGGTATGTCTGACTCTTCTCTAACATCACAAGTCAAAGGCATTGATTTCTCTTCTGTCATCCTTAGTCTTTGACCAGCTCTCTGATGCCTAACAAGTAAATGCGAAGACCATGCCTGGATCAGGTGCACCTTGGTCTCTAGACGGACAATTGCTTTTCAATAACCTTACAAATAACACAAATATTGCTTGCTGAAATTGACGACCTGAAGTGCTTGCTACAGGTCAAGGACTGTAGTCTTCAATATGGATTGAAGCTCAAACATCAAGGAAGACAAAAGATTCTCACTTTTTGGACCAACTGGCAGATGGAGAAAAGATTGAGGTTGTTAACAATTTTACACGGTTCCACAAAAAACACTCTTGGCACCAGCAGTCAGGAAATCAAAAGACAAATTGTATCGGAGAAAATCCATTGCCAGCGATCTCTCCCGAGGACTGAGAAGCAACAATGTCAGTCTAGAGTCCAATGTTAGTCACTGGAGAATCCACCTCATTGAGGGTCTTCTCTCTTTCTACTTTCCCAGCATGATGTCTTTTTCCAAGGAGAGGCCCCTCCAGATAGCATCCCCCAAATATAATAGAGTTTCATTATCTTTGACTCTAATGTCCTTCGCTTTTAAGGAACACCCTTGTTACATTTTCTCCAAGAGAAATTTGTTACTTTTTTTGACACTCCACAGTATATTCAATAAGCTTCACCAACACCACAATTCAAAGGCATCACTTCTTCTTCTTGCTGTTATGTGCCGTCGAGTCATTTGCGACTTATAGCGACCCTATGTACAACAGCCCTAAAACCTGCTCTATCCTGTGCCAATCGCATTGCCTCTGACACACCCATCCCGATTACCCCAGTCACTGAATCAATCCACCTCATAGATGGTCTTCCCCTCATGCACCGTCCCTCCACTCTACCCCGAATGATGTCCCTCTCCAAAGACCTGTCTCTCCTTGCAACATGTCTAAAGGATGTCAGACGAAGCCCCAGAATCTTTGCCTCCAAGGAACAGCCTGGATTATCCCTCTCTAGGATGAATCTGTTTTCTTGGCAGTCCATGGTACATTCAATACTCTTCTCCAGCACCACAGCTCAAAAGCGTCAATTCTCCTTCTATCCTCCCTTCTATGCTCTCTGATGCATAATAAGTGATTGCAAAGGCCATGGCCTGTATCAGGCGCACCTTCGTCTCCAGAGAGACACCGTTGCTCTTGA
>NW_006399840.1:61580-69120 GCF_000299155.1 Elephantulus edwardii | reverse complement strand
TTAATTTTCCTCAGCTTCAGCTTGAACTTGCATATGAGTAGTTGGTGGTCTGTTCCACAATCAGCTCCTGGCCTAGTTTTCACAGCTGATACTGAACTTCTCCAGCGGTCTTATTTATTCACTGTCAAACCATCCTTTCAGATGCATACACATCTTAATTTAAAAACTGTTAATCCTTGCTCTTTAGCACTTTAATGAGGTCCTTGACAATATATTTTCCCAATATGACAACTTTTGATTGCTTCACTGCTGTTACCATGGATATGGACTGCAGAGCCACATAAAACAAAACTGTGAACACCTTAAATCTTTTCTCCATCAATCATAATAGTAGCTCTTGGTCCAGTGGTGACAATTTCTGCTGTCTTAATGTTAAGACGTAATCTATCTTTAAGGTTGTAATCTTCTTAGTGCTTCAAGTACTCTTCATTTTATACAAATAAGGTTGTGTCATCTACATAATACAGACTATGCTGAGGAGTCTTCCTTCAGAATACAGGTTGAAAAGTTGGGGAAAGGGACACAACCCTGACACACATATTTCCTGATTGTAAACTTGTGCTGTTTGGACAGCTGCTTCTTGGTCTGTGTATAGGTTTCACAAAAGCACCGTAAGTGTTCTAGAATTCCCATTCCTCCCAACGTTAGTCACAATCTATTATGATCCACACAGTCAAATGCCTCTGCAAAGTCAATAAAACCCAAGTAAACATCTTTCTGGTATTCTCCGCTTTTAGCTAATATCCACCTGACTTCAGAAATTACATCACTCATGCCTTTTCTGAATTCAGCTTGAATTTCTGGCAGTTCCTGGTCCAAGCTTTTAAAAATAATCTTTAGTGAGATTTTAAATACATGTGATATTAAGGCTATTACTCCTTAATTTTCATACTCTGTTGGATCACTTTTTGTTGGAAAGAGAACAAATATGAATCTCTTCTAGTCAACTGGACAGGGAGCTGTTTCCAAATTTCTTCAGTTTCTTTCACGCTTAGCCATCAACAAAACCTTCCCATTTTTAACTTGTTAATATTAGGTCGTATGACATGCTGCCATCAAAGTATACAGAACTTCACTGACCATATGTTCCATTTACGTTAAAAACATATTTTTAAAAAATGGTTCAATATTAAAATGAGGTTTGCACATCATTAATAGCACCATTATGCTTTTATCAAATTACAATTATCAATACCCCAAGCATTATGCGATCCATATTGTAGATTTCCAGTGGCTCAGGGATTGGCTTAATCCCTAAAATTCATGTATCTAAAATACAGTGAAACCTGAAAAAGGAACTCGTGTAAGGCAGAAAACTGTCAGAGAATGCAAACACAAACATTTCCCATTAAGGGACAGTGGCAGAAAAGGGATAAAACTGCACCTTGTCAAAGACAGAAAGTTTTCAGGCCCTTCAAGAAGAAGGAGGCAGTCTCATCAAGTTCCAGCTCTCAAAGTCTATATAAACATCTGTTCTAGAGAATTCTTTATATTCCTCCCCCATCTCTGGAGATGTAAAATGTATTATCAAACCAGTGAAGCTATGTATTTGGAATAAAATTAGCTGGAGGACTGTTCTCCCTTAGGTGATTTTCAAAGTAGATACCTTGCAAGATCTTCATGATTCTAGTGGTTGTACCTTAAAGCTATTAACCAAAATGTAAAATAGACAAAAATCAGTGCACTTAAGAAAACTAAGCACTCTACAAGGGGCTTACTATATGTGAGGGATTTTTTGTTTGTTTGTTTGTTTTTGTTTGGTTGGTTGGTTTTTTACTATGAATTATCATTTATTGGCCTTTTTTCTACACAAGTCAGCTTCTCTAAAATCACTATATTTGTATTAAATTTCTTCAACAAGGTTCTCTTCTGGGGCACCTAAAGCAGAGGGTTAGAGAGCTCTGATGGCTCAGTGGTAAGGAACTGTGCTGTCAACCCAATGGCATGCAGTTCAGATTTACCAGCTGCTCTGCAGGCGAAAGATGGACAATGGTCTCTCAAACGATTTTTAGTCTCTAACAACCTTCTAGAGGGTCAGCTATGTGTTGCTTCTTACTCTTGATGGCACAAAATAACAACAATGCACCAGTCTAGGACATTACCTCCAATTCATTCAGCCTCTGGATACGTGGAGTAAAATGAAGTTTATCAACATCACATGCAAAGGGTGGCTGCCAATCCTAGAAGAGAAGCAAAGGCTTTATTATTACAGGTTTTACTGACATTTAAAATATTGTCTTAGAAGTAAATCCTTGGCTAAATAAGTGCGTGATATCTCTAACCAGGTACATAAAACAGAACATCAGATAAGTTTCTCAACTTTCCCTCATGAACAGCAGAAAACATATCAACACTGTTTCCAAATGAAAGTATTATTAAACTCAAGTGATAGATATTTGGATATAAATGATCATCAGCTCACACAAACCACCCTATGCACCCTGTCCACTGAATCATGCCACAATGAATCGCATTCTGCCAAAAAAGACTTAAGTGAAAGAGACTGACTTCTTAGAGAAGGAGCTCTCTACTAAACAACTCAATTCATGTTAAAGTCTCATATAAAATATACTGGATAAGGAAATAGGCAAATATGAAAATAGTAAGTATTACATACAAATGGAGGGAAGTGGACCAATACTGGCAAAGGCCCACACATACACACAATAATGAACTAATAAAGATAGAAACATTATGGTGGGTTGGTTTTGGTTTTTTCTAGATCTCTTGCATCTGACAGAGTTCTTCTATGTGCTAAGAAGTGGGCATACAGGCTAACAAATGGAAAATTAAATACTGGAAATATACAAAGCAAAATTTTAACAGCAACTATCCTTGTTGGTGGGATTAGAAGAAATTTCTTTTATTACCTCATGCATTCAAAATACAGTTTGAAATATATTAAGTAGTATTTGTAAATATTAAGGACTGTGGGATCATAAAAAAAACAAAGTTTGATAGCTTTTTACTGAATTTTATATTAAAAAACAAATGTTGGCATATGCAACTCTGGTGACCTAGCGGTAAGGAGTTACAGTGCAACCCAAATGCAGGCGGTTCAAATACATTAACTGTTCTCAGGGAGAAAGATGGGCCCTCTCACCACCCTGTGTGATGTACAGTCTCTGAAAACCCCCTGGAGGGTCAACTATGAGTCAGTTCCCTCCCAACCACACATAACAACACAAGAAAAAAAGATTTATTGCACTTTCAAAATATGAAAAAAATTAACTCAAAATGCATTGAAAACAAACAAGAAAAAGACCCAGAAGGATGTCTATTCATATTTTATATGCGAGTTTAAAAAGAATATAAAATAAGCTGTGACTGAGTCAAGTCAACGTTGTCTTAGAGTTCTGCTGTAAAAAGGTACTGCGTGCTGCTTTTCAGATGTAGATCATCAGATCTTTCTGCCTAGGCAGCACTTCTGTGTCAAAGTGAACCACCCCATCCAGGTTCTCCTCCCTCCAAAACACAGAAGCAAACGGACTTTGTTTTGTGTGACTCAATAACCAAAAATAATATGCTTTCTGTCCTTTCCCAGCATCCAAGATGTCGAAGCAAGGATGTAGTGTGTCCCCTGTGCGAAATTCCAAATTTCCCTGGGTCTCACAGTAGAAGCAGTGACCAAATGTGCTCACAACACAGGAGCAAAACATCTACTCTGTGAAGGGGATCAGTGCACAGCTGAAGACTTCCCGCTGCTGGAGTGGGCAACATAGTGAAGGCAACAGTCAAGAAAAGGAAACCAAAACTCAGAAATAAGTTACATTCAGCAATGCATGTCATATCGGAGAAAAGATGGGGTATTTCTCTATCATGAAGACAAGTTAGGAGTCTCAGTAAACAACAAAGATGAAATTAAAAGTTCTGCCATCACTGGCACAGATGAAAAGAGTGTGCAGACTTGTGGCCCAGGACTTCATCCAATGCCGGCAGTGTCGGGTGATTTGCTAAATGCATTTGAAAAAAAAGAAATTTAAATTGTACCTAGTTAAAAATTATTTACTACCCAAAAAATGCTTAGCTGATACAGAGAAAATGTTAAGTGCTTCATGTGACTACAACACACAGCGACTCTACGAAGACAGATCTGAAACTTGCCATATCTTGTGACATCTTCACAGTCACATTGCTTCTTAATATTCTACAGCAATTTAACAGGAAGCACATTGCTCAGAGCTTTGTGTTAACATTGCTCAGAGCTTTGTGTTATCATTTTTAAACTTCTGAATAAATAACAAAATATTTAGTCTTAACACACAATTCACAGGCTAAAATTTTTGTAAACAAAAAACTTGCATTTTCAAGCTGTATCCTCAATTCCTTCTCTCAAGGTGGTCGTAGAAGTATGGAAGGTGTGGTTAAAAAGTATATAATGTAAAAATTACTTTTGTAAAACCTAGTCATAGAACTGAATGATATAGAAATTAATTTCCACAATTCATTTCATAATCTGAAGCCTATATTAAAGTTTCAGAAAATGAAGTTCACTTTTATATATAACACTTTTATGTATGAACATATTATCCGTCAATACAAGAATATTTTTTTAGACTGAAGCTTTTTCAAATAAAACAAATATAAAAACAGAATGCCAGAGGAAAATTTTAATATGGCTATCCCTGAGGAAGTTTATACTGTAAGTATAATTGAAAGCGTTTCAGAGCATTATTCTTTAACTAAAAGTTTTATCAAGACCAAGTGTTGACTCTCCCTCCTTAGAGAAAAAGAAGTGTCATTTGGTTTTGAGATCTCTGTTGTCAACTGCCAAGTTTTACTCCAACAAAATAATTGCCTATTGTTAAATTTTCTTTCTCATATTAAAACTTAAGATATCTTTAGCAACATCTTACTTCACTTTAGAGTGAGTAGAGAAGCTACTAAGGAGTGAAGACAAGAGACCATTAGAAATCTGACAGGTAAAAATTCTGAGAGGAGAAAGCAATCCTAATGTAGCCCATTAGACAACAAAAGAAACACTGCATTTAGTAACACTGAGATAATTTTTTGGTTTGATACTTAAGTATCTCAAAGGAACTATGAATGTCTTCCTGTCATGTAATTTAATTGAAATGAAATCTTTCAGCCCCTTATCAATAAAACAGATCATATGTAGTCAGTCTTTCCATACCAAATAGGCAGGTTTGAAGAGTTCCAATAAGCAATCCCATAAAAATTCCTCGCTCAAGTTGATTTTTACAATCTTAAAATAATTTTATGATGACTCTTCAAAATAAAAGTTCAACAATTCAAAAGGTCAATTATTTTCCTTAGCATTAAAAAAATATTCCTTAAGAAGGCAATTAAGTAAGGTATTGAAGATTCAGTATCCTCAGGAGAGAGCTGAAAAACCCCAGGTAAATATTTTCCTTGGCCACAGCACCAACCTAGCAACAAATAAAAGCACGTGTTTCAAAATAAAATCACAGCACAAAAATTACTTTCAAAAAGGATGCCATATTTTTTTAATATCAGTACTTTACCATTAGCACCCATGTAACTTCTTAAATCTATCAATACCAGCTTTATCCTTTATAATTATAGAAAGTTGTCATTTTGAGATCTGATAATTAGCAAAATGAGATAGCATATTCTCGACTGAATTGGCTTTGAATCCTGACAAAGTCAATTAAAAATCAGTATCAGAAAGCACACTTGATTATATGAAAAACAAACATGATCAGTAAGCCCCTTCAATCAAAGGAACTTAGTAAACTTGGTTTACTAAGAACAGCATTAACTAAAGATCAAAGGTTTGTTTAGGGTTGGTTTTATTTTAATCACATACTTTTTTTAAAAAAAACTGAGCAGTCATCATAGAATAAATTAAGACAAGATTCTAATCCTATGCAATAGAGGTACACCTAATTTTCTAAATTTATATTCTTACCGTTTTTAAGTTACAAACAAAACAAAAAATGTTAGTGCTCAAGTTTCAAAGATTTAAGAGTATAAAGATGTTAAAGACTGCAAAGATTCATCAGCCTTAATAAAAACTCACATAACATATAAGTAGCATAATTTAGGGCTACTTCCTCAAGACATCCTTAAAACGTGTACACAAAACAACTATGAGATACCATCTCACCCCAGTCAGAACAGCAAAATTTAACAGAACAGCAAACAACAAATGCTGCCGAGGTTGTGGAAAAACTGGAACCCTTATTCACTGATGGTGGGAGTGAAATAGTGCAACCACTATGGAAGGCACTCTCTCAAAAAGTTGCAACTAGAAATACCATTTGACCCAGCAATTCCACTACTGGGAATATACCCTAAAGAAACCATAACTGCCATCCAAGCAGATATATGCACACCCATGTTTATTGCAGTTTTGTTCACAATAGCAAAGAGCTGGAAACAATCCAAGTGCCTATCAACAAACAAATGGATAGAGAAGCTCTGGTATATTCACACAATGGAATACTATGCAGCAGCAAAAAACAAAGAAATAATGAAATATAATACAAAAATGAGTGACCCTGGAGGACATTATGCTGAGTGAAATAGCTCAGTCACAAAGGGCAAATATTGCATAGGGCCACTGTTGTAAAACAGGACTGTATACTGCATTGAAACAAATGAGGGTTATTTCTTTGGGTATTATTGTCATGACAGGAGTCCAGAATAAAGGCTGCACAGTGGAGTGGACTTGGGAGCAGAGAATGTATAACAATGAAAGAGTATTTCTTTTTCTTTTCAAGAAGAAGAGTGAATTAGGGGGAAGGTATGGAGAAAAGTGCAACAATAAAGGACTGGAAACGCTAAGTCTCTGTAAACTTTCATTAAAATTAATTTTTAAAAAAACACCATGTGTACAATTGATAAAGATATAAAAATAAGCATATCGCAATCATTACATATGTCTTTTTAAAAAGACAAGCAGTAACTCTTTATGGGTCACTTCCAGAATTCAACTGCCACAGATGGTATCTGTCAGGAAATCTTTGTAGGACAGGTCTGTATTCAATGTCTTTCAGACAGAAAAAAAAATGCCTTAGATAATGTTGCTAACTATTCCACCCTTCCCTTCTCACATCCTTTAAGATCGCTTGACACTGGCCAACTTTAATTAGTCACTCAATTGTTCAAAGGCTGTTTCAAGATCTCCCAAGTATAGCAGAGATGATGAATAGGACGCCACAGACGAGGACAGGGTTCAGACCCATTCCTTGCACACAGAGTCACTACGAGTTGTAACTGGCCTGACAGCACCTAACAATAACAACTACGGAACCACCTCTACATTTAAATCAGTTTCTTAAAATTGTAGACAGAATAAGATGTGTAGATTTTTCAACAAACATTCACAGCTTCCATCAAGGTTCCTAAAAGATCTTTAGCTAAAAAAGAAAGAAATTGGGAAGGCAGTATGGTGCTTTCTCAAAACGTTGCAAACAGAGATACCATTTGACCCAGCAATTCCACTGCTGGAAATATACCCCAAAGAGACCATAACTGACATCCGAGCAGATATATGCACACCCATGTTTATTGCGGCTTTGTTCACAATAGCAAGGAGTTGGAAACAACCTAA
>NW_006399840.1:52268-55094 GCF_000299155.1 Elephantulus edwardii | reverse complement strand
AGGAAAGGAATGTTTTGTGGACCATTTGTTTTCTTTTTCGTGTGGCAGTTTTAAGTTATTAGGTTTTTAAAATCAGTACTTTTTAAATGGAAACAACTTGACCAAAAATTTGTCACAGAATTTTGAGACCCATTAAAACAAGTTTAATGAGAAAAAAAAATATTATTCAAAGTGGGTGACCCTGGAAGACATTATGCTGAGTGAAATATCTCCGTCACAAAAGGACAAATACTACATGGTGCCACTGTTGTAAAACAGGACTGACCTTGGGGTTTGGGGGAGACTTAGAAAGATGGGATAAATAATATATACTGCATTGAAACAGATGAGGGAGAAAACTGTTTAAAAGGGTATGTGATTGGGTATTTTTGTCATGACAGGAGTCCATAGCGAAGGCTGCATAGTGGTGTGGACCTGGGGGGAGGGACTGTAAAACAAAGAAAGAATTTTTCTTTTACTTTTCAAAGAGAAGAGTGTATGGGGGAGAGGGGTAGGCAGAGAGAAAGTACAACAGTGAATGAATGAATGAATGGAAATCCAAAGTCTCTATAAATTTTCACTGAAATAATAAAAAGAAAATTTTTTTAAAAATGTTCAAGTTACAAAATTTAGCTTCCAGGTGACCTATCGAACCTTGCTGATTCAAGTAATAGAATATACTGTCAAACATCTACACTTCTTTTAAGAGCTTTTTACTTGCTTTTTAATTTTTTCTTCTTTTTGCTTTTTTATTTTATACTGGTTTACTTACAAAGTTCATATACAAAACCGAGAGAGGATAAAATTGATACATGAGACCTCCTAGATTCAGGGACTATGTGCATAAAAGTTTTTTAAAATAAAATTTTTATTTTATACTGGTTTACTTACAAAGTTCATATACATTGTTTTTCACACTAGATCTTTCCCATTTCCTTAACTCACTCCTTCTCTCTTCCCATCAAACTGTGTGACTCTATTCTTACCCGTCTGCTCCCTCCCCCATTTAGATCCTCATACACATTTTATCTATCAGTTACCTATTTCTACAATAATGGTCTTATACAGTATTTGTCCTTATGGGACTGATTTAGTTCACTTAGCATAATGCTCTCCAGTCCCTCCCAAGTTAGATAGTAATTTACACAATCATTGCTCCTGTGTGCTGCATAGTATTCCATTGTATGAATGTACCATAATTTCTCAATCATTCGATTGTGATTGGCATCTGGGCTGTCTCCATGTTCTTGCAATGGTGAATAAGGCTGCTATGAACACTGTTGTACAAGTCTCTGTGCCTCAGTTCTCATTTTCTCTGGGTATATTCCATACAGTGGAATAGCTGGGTCATACAGAATTTCCATGTTCAGCTTTCTGAGGAAATACCAAACTGCCTTCCAGAATGGTTGTACCATTTTACAATCCCACCAACAGTGTCTAAGAGTTCCTATCTCAGCACATCCTCTCCAACATTTATTACTTGCTGTCCTGTTTTAACTTTGCCACTGCTACGAAGAGTAAGATGGTATCTCATTATGGTTTTGATTTGCATCTCTGTTATTGCCAGTGATTCTGAGCAATTCTTCATGTGTCTGTTGGTCATCTATCTTCCTCTCTGAAAGTCTTTCCATGTCTTTTGACCATCTGGGAATTGTTAGCAGTGTTGTTCTTGTGGAGGCCCTATAGGCTTCTGTAAACTTTTGATATGAGACCCTTGCCTGAAATGGTATTGCCAAATGTTTTTCCCAGGCAGTAAGTTTTCTTTTCACTCTGTTGAAGTTTTTGATGTGCATATTTAATCTTTAGAAGGCCCCATTCATTAATTTTATCCTTTCCAGATTGTGCATTTCTGGGTGTATTTGGCAGTCTCTTTATAAAAAGGTAATTTTAGATTCAACAGTAAAGACAGACAATAAACAAAAGATCTGTTGAGAGAGGAACTACTGTTGTTGTTGTTGTTCTGTGTTATCAAGACTCTGACCCATCTATCTGTTCCTCCTATTACCCCAGTCACTCTATCAATCCATCCGATCCAGGGTCTTCCTCTCCTGTGCTGTCTCTTCACCCTACCATACATGATGTTCATCTCCAAGGACTGGTCCTTCCTAGTAACATGCCTGAAGTATGTGAGACAGAGCTTCAAAATCCTGCCTCCGTTGGAGCAGCTAGGGCCCAATAAACATCAACTTTTGTACTGTTAAACATAAAGAACTCCAGTGACCCAATGGTTAAGCACAGACTTTAACCCAAAACAGTACCCATAACACCATGGGGCAGAGTGAAGACCTAGTAATCTGCTCCCAAAAGGATTTCAGCCTGAAAACAAACAACTCAAGGTCACATAAATACAATGCTCTGCAGTATCACCCTTGTAGCAGGTAAGCCACAACAGCAGTATTTTACTTAACCATACAATTTCCTGTATGTCCAACTCTACAAATTTCTTAACTTATAATTTTCTTACTGGAGCAAAAGCTAAGCAATAAAACACATTTTAAAAATATTTTCTCCTGATGCAGAAGTTATGTATTTCAAGCCTTCCCTCCATAACTCCTTTCAGGGAGGGAGGTCTGCCTCTTTGGGAAAGTTCTAATAAATCTATCATAACTCTTTTGCCCGCAAAAGAAAAAAAGGTTATGTATTTCATTCAAACTTTAGAAAGTACATGTAAATGTTGTTTGTTGTTATGTGGCGTCGAGTCATTTGCGACTCATAGCGACCCTATGTACAACAGCCGTAAACCCTGCTCTATCCTGTGCCAATCTCATTGCCTCCAACACACCCATCCCAATTACCCCAGTCACTGAATCAATCCACCTCATAGAGGGTCTTCCCCTCGTGCACTGT
>NW_006399840.1:27880-51150 GCF_000299155.1 Elephantulus edwardii | reverse complement strand
TGTTCTGTAGTTTCCACACTCAGGTGGGTAGCCCTTCTTTGGGATGGGAACAAATATAGACTTCTTCCAGCCAGTTGGCCAAGTGGTTGTTCTCCAGATTTCTTGGCACAACTTGGTGAGCACATCCACATGTAAATAAAAAGGGGGAAAAAAATATATCTATTCTGAGAGAAAACAGTAACAGTCTTCTATGTTTATTTTCTAATATTTTTCTTAAAATATTAGCTCTTCCTGTCTCTTTGGTCGCAGCAGCAAAACCGAGATGACGAAGTGAATGTCATCGTTTGGAAAGCGTCACAATAAGGCACACACGTTGTGCTGCGGCTGTGGCTCCAAGGTCTACCACCTCCAGAAGTCCACCTGTGGCAAGTGTGACTACCCTGCCAAGTACAAAGACAAAGTCCAACTGGAGTGTCAAGGCTAGAAGGCGAAATACCACCAGTACTGGTCGTATGAGGCACCTTAAGATCATATACCAAGATTCAGGTGAAGATTCCGTGAAGGAACACCACCTAAACCCAAGAGGGCAGCTGCTGGAACATTCACTTCATCTTAAGAATTCCAATGTTTAGTTCTGCAATAAATGTTCTGGTATTATGTTGTTGTTGTTGTTGTTGTTGTTAAGTGCCACCCAGTCTTAGGCAACACATAGCAACCCTAGGAACGAAAGTCCTCGACACTTGCGTGACTTTCATCCTTTCTCCCTCCAAGTTCATAGGGTTTCCGGAGGCAAGCTATTTACGGAAGTGGATGCCACTCCTGCTTCCAAGCTCGTTTCAACCATAGAGCTCCACCAAACACTGTGCACCATGTGTGACCAATATCACATCTGACACACCAGTGTCAGTGTTCAGCTTCACAGAAACCACAAGATACCTCTGAACAGCAAGTGGACACACCAGGGCTATACGACCTAGAAGAATGGGTATTATAATATGAAAAAAAAATTTGTGCACTGTATGTCTCAGTTATCCAGCACTGCTATAATAAAGATACCCTAAGTGGAAAAGTGGATGGCTTTAGCGTTTTTATTCTTTTACCGTTTAGGAAGCTGGAAATTCAAATTCATGACTGCAGCTCTAGGGAAGGACCCCTCCTATCTATTGGTTCTGAAGGAAAGTCTAGATTTCCTTCAGCATACGAAGAAACAAGGCATCCTTGGAGATCTCCACACATGTTAGCCTTCCCTGGGTCATGGAGCCTCTTTGCACACAGACCTGAGTCCAAAAGAGTGTACTTCACTCCTGCCAATTCTTTCCTGGTACTAAAGTTCCCTTACTCTGTTTGCAATCCTTTCCTTTTATCTCTAGTGAGATAAAATATGTTACAGGCCACACTCTAAAGAAATTTACCTTATATCTGGATTAAGTCAGTGATGGGATTAAGAGGTACTATATTCCACTGTGTGTGTGTGTGTGTGTGTGTGTGTGTGTGTGTGTGTGCGCGCGCCATTTGACAATATTATAATAGATGGAGTGCATTCCACTCTTAATGCTTTCACAACTATCTATCAGCTCATAAGGGATCATGACATAGTTTTCACATTATTATATACATGTATTTTTAGACACAATTCAACCCAGGACACTATATAACCTGCCTTTAACTTACTATTTTGTGACTATCTAATTTTTCACTCCATCCACACATTTAAGACTTTTTTCTTTTTATTGTGATTTTAACAAAAATTTACAGAAAAGATGAATTTTTATTCATTCACTGTTGGACGTTGTCCTCCCTACCTACCTCAAGTTCACGTAAAAAAAAAGGAGCTTGGGTGGCCTAGTGGCAAGAAGCTGCACTGCAATCCCAGAGTTACGCAGTTCAAATCCACCAGATGCTCTGCTGGAGAAGGAGGGGCAATCTCCTCCTATACCAGTCAGATTCGATTTGATGGTACATGCACAAAAAATGAAAAAATAAAAAAATTCATTCATTGTTAAATAATCCTCCCCCCCCAGTTCACTTTGCTATGCACCTCTTATTCTGGACTGCTGTCATACAGAAAATGCCTAATTATATATTGCTTGAATTAGTTCTTTCCTTCAGCTGTTCCAAAGTAGTGTTCATTATTTATCCCCCTCTTTTCTCAGTTCCCTCCTAACCCCATGTCAGTCCTGTTTTATAACAATGGTATTATGCAGTATTTGTCCTTCAGTGACTGAGATATTTCACTTAGAATCATTTCCTCCAGGGTCATGCATGTTGTGTAATATGAGTTCCTTGTTTTTCAGTGCTGTGTGGTATTCCATTGTGTGAATATACCCTAGTTTTTTTACCCATTCATTTGTTGATGGGTACGTGGGTTGCTTCCATCTCTGTTATTGTGAATAATACAGCAACAAACATGGGTGTGCATACATCTGTTTGTGTGGCACCTCTGGTTTCTTTAAGGTATATTTCTAGTAGTGGAATTACTGGGTCAAATGATATATATATATATACTTATATATATTTATATACTTATATATTTATTTACTTATTTAAGACTTCTTACATTTACATATTTACTTTCCACGTCATGCTTATGAGGGAGCTAACTTTGTCTTGAGACTCACTCAATGGTTCTAATTTTACATATCCTAGAGATAGATAGATAGATGTTGTTGTTGTTATGTGCCGTCGAGTCGTTTGCGATTCATAGCGACCCTATGTACAACAGCCCTAAACCCTGCTCTATCCTGTGCCAATCTCATTGCCTCTGACACACCACCCCTCCCATTACCCCAGTCACTGAATCAATCCACCTCATAGAGGGTCTGGTCTTCCCCTCTTGCGCTGTCCCTCTACTCTCTCTACCCAGCATGATGTCCCTCTCTAAAGACCTGTCTCTCCTTAGATAGATATAGATACATAGATAAAATCAGCTTGATCATAGTTTGAGATGCTCCTTCAATATTAACTTATTCTGGCTCTATAAAATCCTAAGTATGAAAATGGCTTTTAAGGAAAAATTCCAAATTAAAACTGTCTTCCTGCAATAGTGCCACAAATGTTCAATAAATTGTTATTGAAAAAGTAAGAACTATAACAAGCAAGGTTCATTTTCAATGTCTCTATAAAATCAATGATGATTACAAGTATAAAAAGCTCTGAATGCCAAAAATTTGCTAATGAAGAAAATCTGGTAACAAAACTTTGCCAACAAAGCAAACAAGAATATTCAGTAAAAACATAACATGCTCCTTTGCTTAGAAATCTGGATAATAATACTGAATGAGATTTCAGTCACAGCATGACATTTGTTGTTGGGAGTTCTGCTGCTAACTTAAAGGTGGTCTTCTTTAGCACCTGGAATTCACTAGGGGCTCCAGGAGAAAGATATGCAATCTCCTCCCCTGATATTTACAGTATCAGAAACTCACTGGAAGATCAGCTATGAATCAGATGAGACTCAACACCAATAAGTAAGAAGGATGATGGAAAAATCCTCATAGCTTTACTGCATAAATCTTTCCAGGAACAACAGGAACGAATCTGCTGCCACCATAAAAAGGGAAATTAATTTTTCTTAATCGTATCACGAGGGGAAAAAATTTAGGTAAAAATTAATAGTGTATAATCCTGCAAAACATCTAACCCCTGTCTTAGAATAGAACTACACTCCGTAGAGTATTCAAGGCTCTGACCTTTAAGAAATAAGAGTGGCCGACTTTTCTTCTTAGGTGCCTACCTCTGAGTGGGCTCAAAACACCATCAGTCTTTCAGGTAGTAGTGTAATTTTTTTTTAGGTTGCATTTTTTTCAGACTTTAATAAAGCAAGCTCTCAAAAAGCAAAACATAACTATACTTGTTTATTATGAATATTTTAAAACTAAGAAAATTATAAGATAAAGCCAAAAAAAGGCACACATCATATTTCAGCTGTTATATACTCTATAGGAAAATTCATTGTTTAATAACACTTCTAAATATTCATTTCACTTAAGGGAAGAAAAAGCTGCTTAGAGTTTTTAACAGAATCTTGCCCTGGTGTTAAAAGAACCTCTTCCAAAGAATTGAAAAAAAATACTATTAAAGAGAAACTTCTTGTTCATAGATCCTAGATTCATTCCTGAGTCATCCTTGCAGAAGGAAAAGACTACATTATTTTAACTATTCAACATTTTGTCTTTACCTACTTAACTGCTGTCAATTCCAACACTTAAGTGATTCTGCACTGGGTCTCTGACACTGAAAATCTCAGAAGACATTGCCCATCTTTCCTCTACAAAAGCAACTGGAAGATTTGAATTAATCACCTTCCATTAGCAGTGCAACCTACCAAGACAATAAGCCATGACATTTTTATGACTTTTTTATGGTCCCAGCATGGGGTGTGGCACACAATATGTGTTTCTCCTTAAAACCCTGCCATCAGGGCCACCTCTTCCTGTCATCTGTCCCTCACTTGTTGAAGCCACACATCACCATGCATGTGTGTATGCTTTATTTCCAAACCAAAGACAAATCATTAAAAGTTTTCTTTCAAAAATATTCTTTTTCTTTTGTAAAACTAAAATAAAGCTACATCCTTTAAACAGGCATACAAAACACTCCAGAAGACCTCAAGAGCTTTACTTGTGTGGACTGTATCAATTTTTATCAGATTAGAATATAAAACAGATACTCAAAACCTTCACCTAAAAAATGCTGAGAAAAGTGACAAGGTTTTCTCTTTAATGTCAGCGTAAAAGAATCAGGCCTACTGGGTAGGGCGTTATGCTGCTCAAATCCACCAGCTGCTCCATGGGAGAAAGACCGGCAATCTCTGTGCCATTTACCGTCTCTGAAACCTGCTGGAGGATCAGCTATGAGTTGATTATGATTTAACAATGATGAACTGAGTAACAGAAATTAGTTGAATATTCAGTTGCTCTAACTGGCAGCACTGTAACAGATGGAGAAGAGATTGAGGTTGTTAGCTTGCTCAGATCCACAATGAACACTCTTAACACCAGCAGTCAGGAAATCAAAAGAGGAACTGCATTGGGAAAATCTGCTGTCATGGACCTCTCCAGAGTGCTGAAGAGCAACAATGTCAGTCTAGATAAAAAGGTGTGCCTAGTCCAGGCAATGGTCTTTTTCTCAATTACTTGTTATGCTTCAGAAAGTTGGACAATGACTAAGGATGAGAACTGTGATGCTGGAGAAGAATCTTGAACATACCATGGACTGCCAAGAAAACAAACAGATCTATCTTGGAGAGGGTGAAACCCAAGTTTCTCCTTGGAGGCTAGGATTTTGAAGCTCTGCCTCACTTACTTTGGGCACATGGCCAGGAGAGATAAGGCCTTGGAGAAAGACATCATGCTCAGAAAGGTGGACGGACAGCACAAGAAAGGAAGACCCCAGATGAGATAGTAACTGGGGTGATAAAGGTTGGTGTGTCAGAATTAGTACGACTGGCTCAGGACAGGGAAGGATTCAGAGCTACTGTATACAGGTTTGCTATGGATTGCAGGTAACATAACCAATAACATTCTATGACAGGTTTGGAAGCAGGAGTGGCACCCACTTCCTAATCAACTTGCCTCCAGAAACTCTATGAACTTTGATAATGTCAATAGTTGTAGAGGGGCTTCAGGCCTTCTGTTCATAGGGTCGCTAAGAGTTGTGCTCGACTCGAAGACAATCAACAACAACAACAACCTGTAGTCAATCAGATGTAATATGCTATTCTGCAGAAAATCTGGCCTCATACAGATATTTAGTTGAAAGGTAGTTGACCCTCCAGTGGGCTTTTAGAGGCACATAACTGCACAGGAGGAAACTGCCCATACTTCTCCTGTGGAGCTGGTGGCCACGAACTGCACGGGGACTGCAGCGCAGCTTCTTGCCATTAGGCCACCAGAGTTCCCTCACAGACTTCTCACAGACCCACTAAAAAAGGCCTCTGGGAATCCTCCAGTGGTCCTAGTTCATACCTAAGAAACTACTGTTCCACCAGGTGTCTGATCTTGGCACCTAACAACAACACAAGTATCCCTATCCAATCTGCACAATGAAACAAAATGCTCCAGGATCTTAGCCTATGCCATCTTTACAACAGTTAATGATTGGACCACTATGACCTATACAGCTTTCCCATGGCTGATTCTGAATAGTTGCCAAACCCTTCTGGCAATCCTGAAATCCCACTGAAACCTGCACAGTACTACAGCAACACAAAAGCCTCTAAAACCAGATGGGAAGTGGCTGCATATGAGGTCTCCTGACCAAGAATCTAATTCAGGTTAGATTCACCTAACAGTTGAGTTAATTTTATTACTGAACCACCAAAAGGGGCAGTTTTAAAAGGCAAACTCATTGCTGTGGAGTCAAACTCTACTCATAGCTGACCCTCCAGTGGGTTATCAGAGGTTATAAATCACTTAGAAAAGACTGTTCCTCTTTCTCCCTCAAAGCATCTGGTGAATTCAAATTGCCTGCCTTAGGGTTGGCAGGACAACGCCATTAGGCCACCAAAAAAGAATAAAGTACCTTTGATACAGTTAAAACTCCTATAGAGAAGGCCTGGTGAAAGCATCAGTTTTAGAAAACTTCTTTCTTACAAGGACTTCTATTTGGAAAGTAAAGCAGTTTCTATGGACTGTGTAGAATACAACAGCACTAAAAACCCAATACTACTTACTTTTTAAGCTTTAGTTCCCTAAGCTTCTTTCATCCCCACTAATGAAACTCAGGATGGGGGAAAAAGTTCAAATTCATGGCTGACCCTCCACTGGGTTTCAAGAATGAGAAAACACTGCCCCTCTTTTTTCTTTGAGATGCTAATGACTTGAGCTACCTAAAAGGTGCAACCTTTGGGCAATCGCTATTTGAACTAGGTGCCATCAAATCAAGTAAGGCACAGTGACTATGTCCAGGCGAATCCACCCAATTAAAATTCAATTCAGCATCATCCTCACAATCTTCGCTGTGTGTGCTTAAACCCACTGTTGCAGTTGCTGTGTCAATTCATCTTGTTAAGGGTCCTCCGCCTCTCCTCCACTAATCCTCTACTTTCCGAAGCATGACATCCTTTTCCAAGGTCAGTCCCCTCCCAATAACATGTCCAAAGTATGAGACAATTTATTATTGTCAAAGTCATAAACGTACACAAAGGATTCTGCTTCCCAAATGTCAAACTATTTTCTTTCTGTGCTACTTTTCAGTAACTAGCTAAGTTACTGCATAGTGCAAAATGTCACTGTACTAACCTAAAGGTTAAAGGTTTATTTCCAACCAGGGGTGACTCATAAAAATGCCTGGTGATTCACCTCTGAAAAAATAGCCACTGAAAACCCTATCAAGCACAATCCTACTAACAACATATGGAGTCACCATAAGTCAAAATCAACTTGATGGCAACTTGTCAGCTAAGTGTCATCTTGTTTATAAACAACAGATTAAGGCAACTAACTACAGGGATTCCCCAATTTACTATTTATAATGTAGAAGAGTTATGCTGAATGGCACTATGAGCACTTCTACTATTATATAGTAATGCATACTACTGTGGTATTACAGGACTTTTGAGAATGGCTTTGCTATCCACTGCCTTGGCCCTCCCTCAGGGCATGGTCTTCAGCTGCCTAAACTGTGAACAGATACATGGTCTGAGGTTGATCAGCATCTTCAATACTATTAAGAACTGACAGGGAACAGAAAGAGTGAGCTAACCAGACTGCAGAGATACAGTGGCAAAGCATACCCTGAACAGGCCAGACAAGAGACAGGGCCAGACCCCTTGAGACTAGAACCACACCACCAGGAAACGGGCAGAGAGAGCAGCACATGTCCTCTGGGACCAGATATCTCTGTGCCAGAGTATCCTGCTGTGACTGAGAAGCTGCTTGGATTAATTGAAGGACTGTATCTTGCTGTTGACTGAGAAGCTGTCTGACCTTATTGAGGAATCATGGCTTACTGTTAAACTGGTTTGGGACCACTATTACCGAAACCTGGGCTTCCACTGTGTGATATCCTTTGCCTTGTCCACATCCCCTACCCCACTTGTTTCTCTAATATACCCCACAAATGTGAGTGAAAGAGATTCTGTAAAGTCTCTGTGGTCATTTGCGACGAATTTCAAACCCAGATCAGCAGAAGTAGGTAGGTGCAGAAGTATGGGGAGCTAGGTGTGACCTTATAAGATCAGTTTTCTACTGTGGATGTTGTTGATGCAGACAATTTCCCTTTATTGAGCTGGTAGAATTAAGACATAGTCATCCCACATTACCTTGGTTCCTTTCTAAACTACAAACAACAGAGCAAAATTTGTGTTATCATTCTCAGTTGTTCATGTGTTGATGTTTAAAGACAAATATCAAAGGTCAGATTTCTAAAAATACTGGTTTAAAAAGCAGTAATAAAAAAAATTTGAAAGAAAAAAGGTATTTTGCTTAAGTCAGAACAGACTTAGAATGGAGTTATTAGAACAGAATCCATCTTAATTCAAAGACCATATGGAAACATCTTTACTCTCCTGTATCTTCTCCAATAGATTCCTACCAGTCATCAGATTAATACAGAAGTGTTTTTTTTTCTGTTGTCTGGGAGGTCTAGTAAGTAAGGAGTTGTATTGTCAATCCAAAGGTAAGCAGTTCAAATCCTTTTGCTCTGTGGGAACAAAGATGGCTAATCTCTTCCTGTGAAGACTTACAGCCTCTGTAAACCTGCTGGAGGGTCGGGCATGGGTTAGTTAACACAACGGTACATAGCAACCACAGACCTACAGACATATCCTTCCAAAATTATTACAAAAGGATTCTAAGGTGGCTAACTAAATCCCTAAAAGTAATTTTTTCTCATTCGAATGGATGACTTTCTGGTATGGGTGAATCCTAAAACGTTAACAGGAAAGTATTACTTTTCAAATTATTAACATCTTTAGTACATTAAGCAGGGAGAGCTCTAATAAATTAATGGTAAGGCATTGCACAGGTAGTCAAAAGGCATGCAAACAAATCCAAGGGAGAAAGATGAGGAATCTTCTGCCGTGCAATTATATTGCCTCTGAAAATCTGCTGGAGGGCCAGGTATGGTTGGTTCCAACTCAACAGTACGTAACAGTACACAAGTCACTCACTACATTTGCGTGAACCGACACATTTTATGGTTTTCCAATCATTCAATACATTTTGGTTTTATTAATAATTGAGTCATGTAGTTAATGAATTTAAAATTAAAAAAAATCAGACCCTTATTGCATATTGCCTTTCCTTTTACCCAACTTAGTTTACTTCCCTACATCCCTGCTAAACATCCAAGAATGAATCTGTGTGTAAAGTTTCCTTTGTTTTCTAACATAGTCGTCTAAACCCTGCTTGCTGAAACTGAGGAGGACCTGAAGCGCTTGGTGCAGAAAATCAAGGACTGCAGCCTTCAATATGGATTGAAGCTCAACCTCAAGGAAACAAAGATTCTCACCACTGGGCCAACTGGCAGCATTGTTATGGATAGTGAAGAGATTGTTAAAAGCTTTAGTTTGCTTGGCTACACAATCAGCACTCGTGGTACCAGCAGCCAGGAAATCAAGAGACTCATTGGGCAAGTCTACTGTCAGGGACCTCTCCAGAGTACTGAAGAGCAACAACGTCAGTTTGGAGACTAAGATGTGCCTGATCCAGGCCATAGTCTTCGCAAGTGATTGCTATGCGTCAGAGCTGGACAATGACTAGGGATGATAGAGAATTGATGCCTTTGAGCTGTGGTGCTGGAGAAGAGTATTGAATATACCATGGACTGCTAGGAAAACAAACAGGTTCATCCGAGAGAGGGTGAAGCCAGGCTGCTCATTGGAGGTAAGGATTCTGAGGCTTCGTGTGAAATATTTTGGACATGTTGCCAGGAGAGTTCAGTCCTTGGAGAAGGAAATCATGCTTGGAAGGACAGAGGGAAGGAGAAAGATGAGATGGATTGATACAGTGACTGGGGTAATGAGAGTAGGTGCGTCAGAGACAGTAAAGTTGGCACAGGATCGAGTAGGTTTCAGGACTAGTGTACACAGGGTCGCTATGAGTCTCAAGTGACTCGCTGGCACATAACAACAACATCATAATAGTCCTTTCTGACTAAATGTCAGTGTTATTAGCTTCATCCATGATGTGAAGTATTTCATTAATTTTCTATCATGTTTTAGCAATTCATAACACTACATAATGTGAGTGTACCATAGTTTAACCATTCATCTCTTAATGGGCATTGGGTTGTTCACAAGTCACTGTAGTATGCACTTTTGTTATTGCAGTGTGTAATAATGCTGCAATAAATTTGGGTGTGTGAATGTCAGTTCTGAACTAATAAAATACGGAAGCCCCAAACTTCTTTCCCAGTAACTGCACTAAAGACCAAGTGAAATTTTAGCTCCTTCTTCTCTACAGCCATTACAATTGGTTCAAATATTTTAGTACATTTACAGTAAGGCATATCAACAAGTTATGATCAAGCAGCTAAATACTGCTACCATTTTTTCCTCCAAGAAGTTATTTAATAAGTGGTTTTTACAGTCTCTTATACCTACAATCCCAATATAGAAAGATCATTTCTATCAGAAAACTGAAGCTGCCAAAGTTAAGACAATGTACATTCACTTTAGAAAGATTCCAAAAATCATTTGTATTGGTGGTAGTAAGCGAAGTTTAGGAAAGAGGTTGGACTCTGCCCCTTCAACATTCCCACTGTGTTACACCCAATCCTATCAGGGCACTAAAGGCAGAGAAAGTTAAACATCCCACACCTTAACTTTAAGGCCTCGTTAGATCAATAAACACGCGTACTACCTTTAGTCCTCTACAAAAGTAGTCCCTCCTGGAAATTCAAAATCAGGTTCAGACACCAGGCAGCAGTAAAACTAAAAAGTCAGCTTGTGTCTCAAAGACACAAAAAGGTTGCTAAGTCTTTTTGTGCTTAAAGTTCCACCCATCTACATAAACATTTCCTGTTGTATTTACAAAAGAAAAGTAACTAGAAATGTAACCATTTCAATAGAAGGAAATAGTTAACAAATTTAACCCCTTATCATTTAGGACACATTAAGGTCAAGCCTAACATTAAGATCTCTAACAAAAGATCCCTGGGTTGGCACAGTTTGCTCTCAGCTAGTAGTCAAAAGATTAAAAGGAGTTCAAATCAACTTGCCAGAAGAAAGGCCCAACTTGCTTCTGTAAAGATTTTAACCAAGAAAATCTTTCTGACAGAGTTCTATTCTATTCCATAACATGGTGTCGGCCTAAGTTAAACTAGACAGCAATAATTTTTGGTCTGATTCCTGTCAGCTACCAAAAAACTTATATTCAGGCCTCAGTTAAAAATCCTGAAGCCTGAGTCTGAACTAGCACTGCTAAGAAACTGCTCAACCTATCCCACTGAGAAGACTGTTTAATATTTACATAAAGTCAATCTGTCAAATACAATAAATCTGACCAAGCTTCAAGGCTAGCACTCTGGTCTGAAAAGGGGGGGGGGAGGGGGAAGTGTTAATACATAGGCTGGAACAATTAAGGACATCAGACAAAAGACCTAAGCTCTAAAGATAATCTTAAAATTTATCTTCAGTCTCAGAGGTGCACGGTTCGAATCCACCAGATGCTCTGCTGAAGAAGGAGGAACAATCTGCTCCTGTTCCAGTCAGATCTGATTTGACGGTACACACAAAAAATAATGAAATAAAATAATTTTTTAAAAAAAATTATCTTATTAGTATACTATTATTATTGGCTTTGTTATTTCTTTGATGTTTATTTCCCATATTCCAAAATAAATTTTATTTTAAACATAACTTGTTATGTTGTTAGGTGGTGTCAAGTACAACTCATAGCGACCCTATGAACAAAAGATCTGAATCCTGTTCTATCCTGTGTCATCCTCACACTTCCTTACACACCAGAGCCCACTATAGCCATCACCATGTCAATTCACCTGGTTGAGGGTCGTCTTCTCCTTTGCTGACCCTTTACCCTTCCCAGCATCATGTCCTTCTCCAAGGAATAACAACATGCCTCAAAAGGTGAAGCCTCATGAGTCTTGACTCCAAAGAGCATTCTGGATGCGCCCTCTCCAAGACATATCTGGTTTGTTCTCTTGGCCATTCATGGGCTGTTCCGTGCTCTTTTCCAACATCAGGGCTCACAGGTGTCAATTCATCTTTTGTCATCCTTATTCACTGTCCAACTCTCAGATGCATAGCAAGTAACAGGAAAGACTATGGCCTGTATCAGGTGCACCTTAGTCCTCAAGCTAACAGAGTTACTCCTCAATAATTTGGAGAGGACCCTAACTGCAGATTATCCCAGTGCAATGCATCTCCCTATTTCCTGACTGCTGGTATTAAGAATGTTAACTATGGATCCAAGCAAGATGAAGCTATTGACTGGAGTTTCAATATCCTCTCCATCTATCGTGACGCATCCACTGGTTAGAATCTTTGTTTTCTTGACATACCAAAGGCTGCATTCCGTGATCTTCTGCAACAAGTGCTTTAAGCCCCCCTCACTATGTTATTTAAAATAAAAATAAAATTGCTGCCTGGTATCACTAGGACACATGATATAAACTCTGCAATTATGTACTACTTTGCCTGGTTTTAATTAAGAGTTTTTTAACTCTTTCTGGAGTTGAGACCTAAGAAATTATTATTGTGATGTTACATGTAAATTTGACATACCAGCTTTCAAGAAACTCATTTTTCTCCCTTTCTTTCCTAATGTCACATTTCCTTTCTTTTCTTCCCTATGTTGGTGTTTCTGAGGGTCCTATCATCACTATCTTTCTCACTGTGTACTATTACTTCTTCCCCTATTTTCTCCCTAATCCAGGTGAGGTAAAAAGCCTTACTAAATATTCCATGCAGGCTATTGTCTCCATATTTAGCACCTATTTCCATATCCTTATGGTCCAGGGTGCAAAGACACACATGCAGCTACTAACTGAAAGGATGGAGGTTCCGTGTACCAAAAGGAACCCAAAAGAAAGGTCTTTCGGAAACCTGCTTCTGAATTATCTGCTATTGAAAAAATCCTACGCACCCTTTTCTGAAACACATAAGAGTGGCTCTGACTCCGAAATGATTCTACAACAACTGGGTATTTTTGGTTCCACATCACCATTTTTTATATAACCTCTATTGCTTGTATACATCATACTATATATAATGAGCTAGCTGATCTTTCTCATCATTACTATGTCATTGTTGTTGTTGTATACAGTGGAGTAGCAACTGACCCATACCTGACCTTCCAGTGGGTGTCAGAGGCAGTCAGTAGCACAGATGGAGCCTGCCCATCTTTCTCCTGTGGCGCATCTTGGTGGATTTGGACCATGCTTTCTGGTTGCCAGTCCAACTCCTTACCACTAGGCCAACGAGAGCTCCTGATTAGATGATGAATTCCTTTAAATCAAAACTGTTAAGTCTAGGAGCTTAATAGACAATATCTGGCACTTACTGGCATATCAATAAATGCACTGAACTGAATTCACAAGCAAATGAATCCAATTAATTTCTTCATTCACCAGAATGGACTAAAAGGATTTCAGCTTCCTGCATCAGAGTTCTTATTTCAGAAAATCAAATGATAGAATTCTTCACATAAAAGCTGCCTGAACCTTAACAGGGAATTACCTAAATCAAAGGTTCTCAAACTCAGCTGAACCCAAGTTCAAAGGACCAACAAACTTCTTAAAATCCAAACATGTAAGCCCCACATGATTCTCACTCAGTTCTTCTGGGCCATAGTGCTAGAATGACCAGGTGTATTTACCAGATTCCTGCATTCTAAATATGCTTCCAATGTAAGGCAATCACATTGAAATTGACAAACCAGGAATTTTCCATATAAATGAGCCAGTCAATCAGCAGTACATTGACAAACCAAAAGACCATATAGATGCACCGACTCAACAACCCACTTCCCAAGAAAAACCAGTTGTACTCTGCTGAGAGCCAAGAAAGAAGAGAATGAAAACCACACTCTCCTACCCAAAAAACCTGTGAAGGGAGATAAAAGAAGGGAGCTGTCTCAAACCCTCCTCACTACATTATTTAAAATAAAATTGCTGCCTGGTATCACTAGGACACACCATATAAACTCTGCAATTATGTACTACTTTGCCTGGTGTAGGCTCAGAAGAGATATGTATATTAAAAATCACTAAGCTTTGGAGTAAAAAAAAATCACTGTTTAAAAGTTGTGTCACTATAGCCAAATCCTGCTCAGAAGCTTAGTTTACTTATCTATTAAAAGGATCTAATCAACACACTTGGTATCAGCAGCAGTCAAGCAATCAGGAGATGTATTGCACTGGCAAAGTGTATAGTCAGGATCCTCTCCAAACTATTGAGGAGCAATGATGTCAGTTTGAAGACTAATGTGCTTCTGAATCAGGTCATGGTCTTACCAATTATTTGGTATGCATCTGACGGCTTGATGACAGAAGTGACACCTTTGGGGTGTTGGAGAAGAGCACTAAACATACCACAGATTGCCAAAACAACAAACAAGTATAATCTTGGAGAAAATGCAGCCAGAGTGCTCCTTGGAGGCAAAGATGATAAAGCTTCATCTCACATACTTTGGGCATGTTGCTAGGAGAGGCTATTCCTTGGAGAGGAATATCATGCTTGGGAAGGGAGAGGGTCAGCAAAGGAGTGGAAGATCCTCAGCCAGATGGACTGACACAAGTGACTGCTGCAATCAGCGGGAGTGCGTCAGGAAGTGTGAGGATGGCACAGGATAGGGTTCATATCTGTTGACAGAGTCACTATGCGTCACTCAACTTGATGGCACCTTACAACTACATTACCTACCTTAGTGGCTTAGTGCAAGGAGGCTGCCAACCCACCAGCCACTCAGAGGGCTAAAGATGGGCAATTTCCTCCTATGAAATTTGTTGTTGTTGCTGTTATGTGCCGTTGAGTCACCTGCGACTCATAGCGACCCTATGTACAACAGTCCTAAACTCTGCTCTGTCCTGTGCCAATCGCACTGTCTCTGACACTCCCATCCCAATTATCCCAGTCACTGAATCAATCCACCTCATAGAGGGCCTTCCCCTCCTGCGCTGTCTGTCCCTCCACCCTCCCAAGCATGATATTCCTCTCCAAAGAATAGCCTTCTCCAAGGACCGGTCTCTCCTCACAACATGTCCAAAGTATGTTAGATGGAGCCTCAGAATCCTTGCCTCCAAGAAGCCACCTGGTTTAACCCTTTCCAGGACAAATCTGTTTGTTTTCCTAGCAGTCCATGGTATTCTCAATACTCTTCTCCAGCACCACATGAAATTTACAGCCTCAAAATACCCAATGGAGGGTTGATTCCAACTAGATGGCAATGACTTTGAGTTTTAGGGGATCCTAAAATGAGCCATCCCATAGGTGGGAATGGGGTACCACACTACTAAGAAAAACAGGAGCAGAGGGTATGCTTTTGGGCTCACAGTATCTATGCTGTCAAACTCCTTGTAAAAACAGTATATACAAAACAACTATGAAATATCATCTCATCCCAGTCAGAATAGCAAAATTAAACAGAACAGCAAGCAACAAATGTTGGCGAGGCTGTGGAGAAACTGGAACCCTTATTCACTGTTGGTGGGAGTGTAAAATGGTGCAACCACTGTGGAAGGCGGTACGGCGCTTTCTCAAAAAGTTGCACATAGAGATACCATTTGACCCAGCAATTCCACTACTGGGAATATATCCCAAAGATACCATAACTGACATCCAAGCAGATATATGCACACCCATGTCTATCGCGGCTCTTTTCACAATAGCAAGGAATTGGAAACAGCCCAGGTGCCCATCAACAAATGAATGGATGGTGAAGCTGTGGTATATTCACACAATGGAATACTACGCTGCATTGAAAAACAAGGAACTCATGCAATATTATTCAAAATGTGTGAGCCTGGAGGACATTATGCTGAGTGAAATATCTCAGTCGCAAAAGGACAAATATTGCATGGTGCCACTGTTGTAAAATGGGATTGATATCAGGGTTGTGGTAAGACTGAGAGAAACTGGATAAATTGTGTATACTGCACTGAAACAGATGAGGAAGTGAATACTTTAAAAGCGATGTATGATAGGGTATTATGGTTATCACAAGAGTCCACAATTAAAGTTGCATAGTGGAATGTACCTGGGGCGGTAGGATGGTGGGATTGTGTACCAGGGGAAGGAATGTTTCTTTTACTTTTGAAAGAGAGGTGCGAATGGGGGGGGGGGGGCGGAGTGCAGCAATGAATGGAAATCCAAACTCTCTGTAAATGCTCATTAAAATTAATTTTTTAAAACAAATTTAAAAAAAGTAACACAAGAGTATATAGGCAATATGAGAAGGACCATATCATGTACTAAGTCCACAAAGGGGCTCCACAGGCACCATCCACAGTTCAAAACCAATTCCTGTAAGGTCCAATATGTCTCTCATGCTACTGCAGCTACTTCTACAAACTCTAACATCAGTTTTACTATTCCACTGGATCTGAAATCCATTACAATGATCACACAGATCTTGCAGAACCATACTCACCATTACGGGGTTTATTAAAGGAGTTAATTGGTTATAATTCAGGTTGGTAGCAGGACAATTCCTCACTCCAGGCAGCTTCTCAGGTATGCTCTTTCATCAGCCCTTTGACCTTCAGCCTGGCTTAGGTCAGTGTTACAAAGTTCTCTTAATATGCCAATTAGAGCATCTTCCCTCAGTTCACCAGCAAGCTTAGATGAAGGCCCCTGGTTCTGGCTCTGCGGAGCAGCAATCCCAAATCTTATGTCGGTCAGTCTCTAGTCCTAGGTCAATGCTATTTCACTACTGAAGCTGCCCCTGCTACTTCCATGTCTTGGTCTGACTGGCACAGGAATCTCTGACCCCAAAGGATGCACCCTCCAATTCATGCTTCCTCTTCCTTGCTGGGAATGAAATTCCCACTTCCGCTGCTAAATCTGCTCAATTTAACACAGTGGGATGAGAAAGATCAGCCAATTCCGTAGTGATCACACACACTCTATTCCAATTCATCTGGTGAAAGTAAAAGTCGATGGCTAGGAAAAACATTTTCAATAACCCTTTAACACCACACTTTGAGATCCAAGACAAAAGGCAAGATGGCAAGAACTGGTAGTATCAGAGAAACAGCAGCAGCAATACCTGGAGACTTATATGAGCATACACAGTGGGTTTCCAGTCGACAAGGCAAAGAGGTTGAAGTGGATATGCCAACTCACAAAAAAAGTTAAATGCCTTTGGGCAAGAGGCTTCCAGGTAAAGTGGGGTACCCCCTGACACTTACTGGGATTTACTTTGTAACTAACACCAGTCTGAGCAGAACAGGAGACATGCCAAAGGACCCAAGGGCCATAGTGAGGCTTGCCTGCAGGCACCTATGAGAAAAGGTACCAAAAGAATTAAGAGTCAATCCTCATTCTGAATTATAACCTGTTACTTTCCTAATAAACACCATAACTGAGCACAGAATCTGAGTTCTACTAAGAATTATGGAACCCAGCAAAGAATTGAGAATTAATAGTATGGTGGGCCTAGTGGCAAGAACCTGCACTGCAATCTCGAAGGTGTGAAGGTACGTGGTTCAAATCCACCAGATGCTCTGGTGGAAAAGGAGGGGCAATCTCCTCATATGCCAGTCGGATCCAACTCGACAGCACACAAGAAAAAAAATATATTCGGAAGGACAACTGGTGTCAGAACTGGTAAATAGTTGAAGACAGGAGGGATGACTGACCTTCACTCACAGAAATCTACTCTGAGCTGATCCTGTTTCTCTCTCCTGCTCATAAATTTAAGAGTCTGGATGCCCCTTATGACACCATTTTTGCACTCCGAATCTGTACTGCCTGGGTTCAAAACCACTTACTATGCAGGTGGCAGTAAGCAAATCCTTTCTCTTTCTAAGCTATGTTAAAACAGGACTGCTAATACTCATTTTATAGGCAGGTTAACAGAATAAGGTTATGAAAAGAGTCACCGATAACATGTAAATAACAGGACACAAAAGCCATATTCTGGCTCCATGTTCTTTTCACAAAATCTTAGTTTTGGCTGCAAAACACTATTAATGTAATTGATATCACAAAGTTAATAAATTAAAAGGTGTTGATAAAAAAGAAAAGGTGTTGGTCAGTACTGTGTGTGTTTTATCTTCACAACAATAAAATTCAAGTTTTGAAAGGAAATGTGAAAATGCTCATAAGTAAAAAAACTAATTAATCCCCATTCTTATCATGACTTCATTTCATCACAGTGGTACTGACATATATGTTTTTACAATTCTCATTATCCTAGTATCCTGAATCAAATTCTAAACAAATCCTGTTCCCTTCCAAAAATCTTAATGATCAATTATCTATTACATAGTAAGTCACAACTACATTTTACAAATGGAAGCTGGAAAAAGTAATAAGTTCGGGGAGGGGGGCGGGGGGAAGGTTATTCTAAAGGAGCCCAGGAGTGGATACCATCAAGTACATTTAAAAAAAAAAAACAAACTCAAACCCACACCCTAGACAAATCCTTGAAGCCAGCCTCCCACTGTAAAATATGGAAGCTGTTCTCAATTTGTCTAAAATGTATCATAATATTGGATGAAAAAGTCTCTGGAAGGAATAAGAACACTCAGAATACAAGGAATTTTAAAAACTGGGGGCTACACTCCAGAAATTCCCTCTCCAATCCCAATCCCCTTAATCCTTGTCCCACAAATAAAAAAAAATACCAGAGAATGAATCCAAATCAGTTTTGCCTTCCTTGTCTCTCCCCTCCAAGTTAATAAAGCCTGGCAAGATGAACCATTACCATCTGGTTTAAATATCACCAAATGATGAGTTGGTAGAACCACATAGAAAATTGTGAGCATCTTGCCTTAAAGACCTTGTAATTATGTGGTTTTGATAGGGATTTGTTCTTTGTTTCTGGAGTTATGTGATTACAGTAAGATGATAATGTTTCTATGTAACCTCTTGTATGCCTCAAAGAAATACATGCTTAATAAAAATGCCATCCAAATGCTCAAAACACACTTAAATTTGAACCTGTAAAGTGTGTTCTTGTGGCCTAGTGGTAAGTAGTTGCATTGCCTATACAAGGATATGCAGTTCTAGCCCAGCAGCTGCTCTGATGGAGTTAAGACTGACCATCTCCCTCCTGTGAGGTTTAGCGCCTCTGAAAACCTGCTAGAGGGTCAGCTATGTGTCAGTTCTGACTCCATGGTGCATATCACAACACCAAGCAGCATACTGTTGTTACTACGTGTCGTATCGTTGAGTCAAGTGCAACTCACAGTAACCATATAAACAGTAGACGGATCTGAACCCCAGTCCTATCCTGCACCATCATCACACTTCCTGACACACAAGAGCCCACTGCAGCAGTTACCATGTCAATCCACCTGGTCAACGGTCTTCCCCCTCTCCTTTGCAACTCTCCACTCTTGCAAGCATGATGTCCCTCTCCAAGGAATAGCCCCCCATAGCAACAAGCCCAAAGTATGTGAGGTGAAGTCTCCTCATTCTTGACTCCAAAGAGCACTTCGGCTGTACCCTCTCCAAGACATGTTTGTTCTTTTGGCCGTCCACGGGATGTTCAGTGCTCTTCTCCAACATAACAGCTCAAAGGAATCCATTCTTTTTCAGTCATTCTATTCATTATCCAGCTATATCAGATTAAAAGTAAGTGATCGGAAAGACTATGCCCTGAATCAGACACATCTTAGTCCTCATACTGACATCATTCCTTCTCAATAATTTAGAGGTCCCAGTGTAATACAAGTGAGTAAGACCTGAAGCATTTGTTGCAGAAGATCAAGGAATGTAGCCTTCAATATGGATTGCATCTCCAGAAGGTCTGCTGGAGAAGGAGGGGCAATCTGCTCCTGGGCCAGTTGGATACGATTTGTTGACACACAACCACTACCAATATAAAAAAAAAGAAAGAAAGAAAAATAATATGAGGATTGCATCTCAATGTCAAGAAAACAAAGATTTTAATCACAGGATGATAGATGATAGCATCATGGTGGACAGAGAAGCGACTGAAACTCAACAATTTTATCTTACTTGGATCCACAATTAACACCCTTGATACCAGCAGTCAGGAAATACGGTGATGCATTGCACTGGGAAAGAGGCATGTTATGAGGTCTAAAATACAACTGAACAAATAAAGTAGGGTATCCCAAACGTCTGTGTAGTTAGTTATATAAGGTTTGGTAAGACTTTTTTTTGTTGTTATGTGCCATGAAGTGGGAACCTTTATACAAGTAAGGTTATATAACGCTTGAGCTTTGAAGATTGGCTTGTCTCACTCAGAATAATATTTTCAAACTTCATTCATACTATAGTATACAGAAAGACTTCATTTTTCTTACTGGCTGAGTAATATTCTTTTATATACATGTACCACATTTTAAAAAATCTATTTATCCATTGATGGGCACTTAGGCTGTTTCCATTTTTTATGGATACAGTGAAGATTGTTGCAATAAATGTTGCTATGTGAGTCCTGCTTTCATGTCTTGGCTTTTTGTTTTTAAGACCAAACTAAAGATTTTCCCTGACTTTTCCCCCCCATCTTCTCCCAATTTAACAAGCAAGATATTAAAAAATTGTAAGTCAGTCTTACTGATTCCAACTGTCAGACAAGAATTGGGATTAGATAAACTTTTAGGTAAAGAACAATATACCTCCACTATCATCCTTTACTGGAAACAATCATTTTCAAATATTTTTCAACAGAAAGCCCATCAAATAAAAACTCTCATCTACCATCTACCTGCATATAGAAGACAAACATAATACAAATTTCTACCTACAGTTTTCCAAAATAATTTATAGCGGCTCTAACTGGAGGGAAAAATACATTAACATCACTAATTTTTTAAAAGATCTGGATACAGAAAAGCATCTAACCAATTGGGACAGACTCCTCCTGGCCTTCTGCCTTTTCAAGTATTACCTTTAAACAATCTTTTCACTGTAGAATGAAAATGAGGGATATGCATTTGGCAGTAACCCTTGTCTCTCTAAATCTGTCCCCAGACTCTTCTTAGCAATGCAAAAATAAAGCTTTGGAATTTAAGCTCTTTGCAATCCATTAATTAATTAATGTGGACAGCAGCCCTAGGTCAATGTCAAATTCCCTTATAGCAGATGAGAAGGCATGCATTAGAGTAAAATGACTTTGCCCAAGGTCAAATCTTGAATAAAATTCAACACCTTCCTAATTTTAAAATCTGGAAGCAACACCTCCTCCCACAAGTTTACAAAACAAACAAAATGTATAAAATAAAGATGTACACTTATCTTAAGCCTTATTTTTACCTATTACATTTTACAACATTTTATAGAAGAAAAGTAAAAACGGTTTAAAAAAGCCATTTATTACATAATCTTCTATCTGATATTGTTTCACTGGTCTCCCTACCTGGGAAAGTAATTCTTTCAGGGGGCAGAAAAGAAGATGCTTTCCCATTTTAAATCTCCTAATAGTCAATAATGTTGAACTACTAGCCAAAGGTTGTAGGTTAAAACCCACCCAAAATAGCCCAGAAAATGGTATGAAACAGCTGTATTCTGCACACAAGGGGTAAGTCAGCATCAACGGCAACTAATAACAATTTTTGAACCGAGGTAAATATTTCATTACCATATAAACTTTAACAAGCAATCCTACTACAACAGAAACTGGAATGTCAATGTTGAAAGGCAAATGACAATCACAGAAAAGTGAAGCAAGCAATCTAACCACAACTCACTAAGTAAGCCCTTCTGATTGTCATTTTCTGAACTTTTCTTTTTTTCCAGAAAAAGATTTCATACTATTTCTTGGATACTCCTGATCTATTAGACTAGACAGACACATCCACCTTAAGTTGAGATAAAGTCTGTGAAAATAACAAATGAACAGGTGGCAGGTAATAGAATGATAGTGGCGAAGAATGTCCCACCATCATCATTTACTCCCACCACCACTATCCAACCTTTAAGTGCCAAGTGTTGACCTGAAGACAGTCAAGTTTCTTCACAAGTTCAAACAGATATGTAATAAAGCCATTGATTATAAAATGAGAACTTGACAAAAAGGGGGCCATCACTCATTAAATGCTATAGAGAAAGCTCACTAGAAATTACCCTAATCTCTCATACCCTCAGTAAGACAAAGTGATCTCTTTGTAAAAGGTTACTTAGTCTATTGGACTGCAATATTACTTCCCTGTTTACAATCATCCCCTGTAAGTTAGCTTAATATCTATATATTCCTTATAGTGTTGGCTTTAAATTTTCTGTAACAATATACCCTAGAAGTAATGGTGCTGAAAGATTAAAAGTAATCAGTCAAAACAGCACTTAATTGATAAAGAGGAGCTGGGCTGATTCATCACAGTATTTAAAGGTATACAAAAATAATGCTTCACAAAGAATGGTCTACAATTTAAGATTTTCATGTGTAAATCTCAAAAAGAATAGAAAAACTGATAATGCATTTATTCAAATTATACGTTCTTTACTCCCAATACTTTTCAATTGTGGAACAGCAATGACTCCCAGTCCTAGAAAAAGCTTTTCATCATTAGTCTGACTCACTGACTTGGTTGTCATCAAGATCTATTCAACATATAACTTACCTAAAAGCTAATGACAAAAAAAATATATTTGGAAGAACTGTTAGGTGTACAAAAGTAATATTCAATTCTTGTCATTACTCATGTACTAAGTTATAGCAGCTCAAAAGTGCATGAGAAAGTCTTAGGTTACATACAATTTGCCTTTCTAAAATTACTCATGAATCCTATCTATTTATGATTGTTTCTCATACATTTAATCAAATACTAATAAGGGGAAGAGGGGTTAACAGGAACACCTTAGGGAAATGAGTGGCTTTCTCAGGAAATCTCTCTACCCACCCAACTATCCCAAAGAAACTTATCAAATTCCTTTGCATGTGTCGCAAACTTGACAGAAACTTCATAAAAGTATAGTCTATTCAAAATCCCTAGCTCTAAGAGAGATGCAAATCAAGACAACTATAAGATATCATCTCACCCCAATAAGACGAGCAAAATTTAACAGAACAGAGCACGCAACAAATGCTGGTGAGGTTGTGGAGAGACTAGAACTCTTCACTGTTGGTGGGAGTGTAAAATGGTGCAACCACTGTGGAAAGTGGTGTGGCACTTTCTCAAAAAGTTGCAAATAGAGATACTATTTGACCCAGCAATTCCACTACAAGGAATATACCCTAAAGAGACCATAACCGATATCCAAGCAGATATATGCACACCCATGTTTATCGGGC
>NW_006399840.1:2878-3378 GCF_000299155.1 Elephantulus edwardii | reverse complement strand
TATGCCCACTTGCCCTACAGAGGTAACTTGTGTTTGCTGTGAAGCTGAACACTGTGACACTGAGTGTCAAATGCATTAATGGTTACCCATGGCGGAGAGTGTTGGGTGGAGCTCCCTGATTAAAACAAACTTGGAAGCAGGAGTGGCATCCATTTCCATAAATAGCTTGCCTCTGGAAACCCTGTGAACCTGAAGAGAGGATGAAAGTCACACAAGTGTTGCGGACTCTCCTTCATCACTATGAGTTGCCTATGACTCAACAGCATTCAACAACAACAACAACATCTCTTATGTAGGGAGCTCTGGTAGCCTACAAGCTGCACTGCGTTTCTGAAAGCACACTGTTCTAATCCACTAGTTGCTCTGTGAGAGAAGGATGGGCAATCTCTGCCCATGTCATTTACGGCCTCTGAAAACCCACTGGAGGGTCAGCTATGGGTCAGTTCTGACTGGACAGCACTCAACAATAACATCTCTTACATATTTCTCTATTTAAGACC
>NW_006399840.1:0-543 GCF_000299155.1 Elephantulus edwardii | reverse complement strand
GGGAGCGTAAGGGTCAGAGGAACGTGGCAGTGGAACTGGAAGGGAGGAGAGATGCGAACAGATACAAAGCACGATGGCGGGAGGCAGTTGGGCAGCTTGCAGTATCTATTTACCCCGACACAAGACAGCGATGCGATCCTCAGGATGGAGATTAACAAGAACCACCAAACTGTCAAGATGATTCTCACTCATGGCAACTCCATGTGTTACGGGATAGACCCTCACCCATCGGGTTTTCTTGCCTGCAATGTTTATGGAAGCTGACGTCCAGACTTTTCTTCTACAATACCACGGAATGGGTTCAAACCATCAACCTTTCATGTACCAGCTGAGCCCAGAGTATTTTTGCCACCCACAAACTAGTAGTTAGAGAGCAAGCATGTCCCTGTCATAAGCAAGCCTTACCCATGTGTATCCCTGATGATAGGGGAGTAGGTGGGTAGGACACAAGGGTAACATCATAGAGGGACTTTAGTTGAGAGGTGGAGACCTAGAGAGACCTCATGTGCTTCCCAGACATCACCCTCTTTGTGCTCTACAGTG
>NW_006399839.1:13130872-13135059 GCF_000299155.1 Elephantulus edwardii | reverse complement strand
GCAACAATGAATGGAAATCCAAAGCCTGTAAACCTTCATGAAAATTAAAAATAAAAAAGAATCCACTCGCTCCAACTTTGCAACTTAATGTGCAACAGAAGGAAGTCCTGTCCTTCGCCATCCACACACTCTCCATCATTCTCAGACTTTGTTCAAGTCATTGTCAGTACATCTCATTACGGGGTTTCCATTTTTTTTTCTCTGATCATCTGATTTTCCAAGCATAGTATCCTTTTCCAGTCAATAGGCCCTCCTGATGAGATGAAGCCTTATGATCTTTGCTTTTGCACAACACTGAGTGCACTTCTAAGACAGATTTTGTTTATTTTTTGGCATTCCATGGCAGTAATCTTTGCCAAGACCACAGTTGAGTTCTTTTTGGCCTGCCTTTTTCACTGTTCAGCGTTCATGTACATAAGAAGCAGTTGACTATGCCTTGCATGGTTTGGGTCAGATCCGACTGGCACAGGAGGAGATTGACCCTCCTTCTCCAGTGAAGCACCTGGTGGATTCAAACTACGCGCCTTCGGGATTGCAGCGCAGCTTACTTGTCATTTGTATATATGGAGTTCTGGTGGAGTAGTGTGTTATAATGACCAAAATGTCAGGGATTCAAATCTACAACGTTCTCTAAGGGAGAATGATGAGCTCAGTCTGCTCCTGTAAAGATATACACTCTTGGAAACCTAATGGAAGGTTGCTATGTGCCCAGATCAATTTGATATCAGTATTGCTTGTGTGCCAAAACATTATTAAAGGAGAGCAATAAATTTTTACTAGATTTCAGTGTCTCTAAGACTCTACAAAGAACTGCTGTATTTACAAAGGAATATTAGTGTTTATAAACAAACTGTGAATGGAGATAATTTCCTTAAAGCAATCAGATTTTATTAAAAATGTATTTAAATAAAATTTTTATTTTATACTGGTTTGCTTACAAAGTTCGTGTACATTGTTTTTCAAACCAGATTGTTCCCGTTTTCTTTACCCACCCCCCTCCACCCATTAAACTGTGTGACCCTATGATTAACCATCCTCCCACCCCTCCCCTACCCATTCTCACTCCTCTGCTTCCCCCCTCACCCACTTGGATCCTCATACATGTTCTACAATAGTGGTCTTATATAGTATTTGTCCTTATGGGAGTGAGTTAGTTCGTTTAGCATCATGCTCTCCTGTCCCTCCCAAGTTAGGTAGTGATTTACAAAATCATTGCTCCTACGTGCTGTGTAGTATTCCGTCATGTAAATGTACCATAATTTCTCAATCCATTCATTTGTGGTTGGACATTTGAGCTGTTTCCATGTTCTTGGCAATGGTGAATAACAGTGCTATGAACACTGGTGTACAAGTGTCTGTTTGTTCCTCAGTTCTCATTTTCTTGGGGTATATTCCAATCAGTGGAATAGCTAGGCCATATAGAATTTCTGTGTTCTGCTTTCTGAGGAAATGCCAAACTGCCTTCCAGAGTGATTGTACCATTTTACATTCACACCAACAATGCGTAAGAGTTCCTTCTTGCCACAGCCTGCCGAACATTTATTACTTGCTGTTCTGTCAAACTTTGCCACTGCTACTGGAGTAAGGTGCTGTCTCATCATGGTTCTGATTTGCATCTCTCATAAGCAGTCACATTTGAAGAGATACTAACTTTTCTCCTGTTGTTGAGTACCATCAAGTTGGAACTGATCCATACTGACCCTCCAGCGGAGTTTTAGCAGCATTAAATCACCTGGGAGAAGATTGTCCATCTCCTGCAGAGCAGCTGGTAGACTCAAACCACTTGCTTCAGGTTGGCCATGCAGCTTCTTACCATAAGTCCCCAGAACTCAACTTTTCTCCCTCATTCATTCAGCATTACTGAATATCACTTCACATCCCCACCTCAAGAAATGGTGCCTGGCTACCACAGCTGACTACTTGAAAAGGGATCCAAAGAGGAGTCCTGGACAGAGTGCGTGAAAGTACAGAACAAAACTCAAACATAAAAATAGGCAGGCTTACTGATAGAGCCTGGAGAAACATCCACGATACGGCTTTTAGTCTTCTTCTAACCTCGAAATAAACTAACCCCTGTGACTCAATTTTCAGCCAAACAGTAGACCTGTAAGGTGAACAGTATCATCAAGGAAGGCTTTTTATTTTCTTAAAAACAACAACACAACACATCCCCAGCCCCAGATCACCTTTAGCACCAACAGTCCCTGAGATGGGGACTGTTACTCTCATTTGATTCTTGAAGATACAGATCCAGAAGAAAGTTAGTGGGCTTGTTGCAGGTTGGGTACCCATTTAACATTAGGGTAGAAGCATCACCTGAGGATTCTGTGACTCCCTCGGTCAGTGTCAGTTACAGCTCGATTCAGATAAGCACAGTGCTGCTCACTTTGGGGCCCTGGAGATGGTTAGAAGTTGCTAAAGTGGGGATGCTTTATGTTCTCAGGGCTTCATGGAATGTTGGGTTTTATTCTTTCTAAATTTCAAAGTTGACTAGAGATTTAATGACATTACCAGGTGAGGATAGCAGCAAGACTTACATTGTAAGGTGTCGGAGCTCCATCTCATAGCAACCCCCTGTACAACAGTGTAAAACCTGTGCCATTCACAATTACTGCTGTTCTTGGACCCATTGTCACACCCGCTGTGTCAGCCCATCTCACTGAGCACCTTACTCTTTGTCACTGACCCTCCACTCTACCAAGCGTGATGTTTTCCCCTGGGACTGGCCCTTCCTGATAATATTCCTGAGTAGGTGAGACTTCAGCAGGTTTTCAGAAACTATAAATCACTCAAGAGGACATTGTCCTTCTTTCTCCCATGGAGCAGCTGTGGATTCAAACCTCCTACCTTTGAATTAGCAGAGCAACTCCTTACCCTCTAGAGCTCGCTACGAATAGTTTCTGGTTTACATACCGAACTGAAGAGTTTGTGTGCCCATTCATCATTGAGTGCCTTTATGGAGGACATTGCCAGGCTTATGGTAGACAGGGCAAAGCTCACCATCCATGTGTAGAAAAAAGGCAGGTGGTTCAAAGAAATAGATTCTCTAGTAGTGCATTTTGAGAACCCTAAGAAGCTCCAGTAGCCTAGTCGGTAAGGAGTAGCACTGCCAATCCTAAGGCAGGTGGTTCAAATCACCTACCCCCTCTTTGGGAAAACATTGGCCAGTTTCCTCCTGTGTCGTTTGCTGCCTCTCAAAACCTGCTGGAGATTGAGCTGGGAGTTGATTCCAGCTGGACAGCAGTGAGTGTAAGGAGTGAATGACTTAGGGAGAGCCAAGCGATTTCCCAGAGCAAGTGAGCAGGATTTTGTTTTGAAAGATACAGAGATGGAAAAGGCCACTGTAAACAAGAGGAAAAAATGTGTCTTGGAAATAGAGTCTGTGTGTGCACGCGCACACGCATGCCTCTCTGATGATGGAGGTCTGAAGAGAGTGAAGAGCAGAAAGGAAAGAAATGTCGTCTCATAATTCTGTGCACTTGCTCTGCCCTTCCTCTTTTCACTATATTTCCATGCCTCCACGATGGTGCGCGTGAACGTCCTGGCTGACGCTCTCAAGAGCCTCAACAATGCCGAGAAGAGAGGCGAGCTCCAGGTTCTTAACAGGCTGTCTTCCAAAGTCATGGTTCGGTTCCTAACAGTCATGAAGAAGCATGGCTGAATTGGAGAGTTTGAAATCATTGGTGATCACAGAGCAGGGGAAATCGCTGTCCACCTCACAGGCAGGTTAAACAAGGGTGGCGTCATTAGCCCGGGTTGATGTGTAACTCAAACGCCTAGAAAAGTGGCAGCCACACCTGCTCCCATCCCATCAGTGGGGTTTCAGTGTTCTGACAACCTCAGCTGGCATCATGGACCACGAGGACGCAAGACGAAAACACATGGGACAAACCCTGGGATTCTTTTTTTAGGGCTGTAAGACACAGTGCAAATAAAATGCCTCAGTGGACTCTTAAGGAAAAAAGGCATGTCATTAGGAAAATGAGTTGGGGACAAATGATGCAGTGTGTTCATGCCAGGCCAGATAAAGTGGCCATTCTTTCCTACATCATGAAGGGAAAGCAAAGGTCTTGAGACAGCACAGAGACAACAGGTTGGTCTTTTTTTTTTTTTTAAATTTAGTTTGTTTATTTTTCATTTCAGTGAACATCTACAGAGATTTTGGAATTCCATTCATTCATTGTTGC
>NW_006399839.1:13116170-13130392 GCF_000299155.1 Elephantulus edwardii | reverse complement strand
GATGGGCATTTAGGTTGTTTCCAGCTCCTTGCTATTGTAAACAAAGCCGCAATAAAGTTGGTCTTTTTAAAGACAGAATCTAGACTACAGTGTTGGGCAAGACAAGAAGCTTTTCCAGGGGTTCCAGAAAGGAATTTAGAGATCCCTGAAGTAGGGGGAAACAGACCCAGGATGCCTGAGATTGCTGGGAATGTCCAGAAGGCAGGGACCCTTCCCTGGAGAGTTTGTGGATGTGAGGGAGGGAGCAGGTGAAAGTGATTATGAGGTGATAGCCTGTCAGTCCTTTTTACAGAAGAGGAATACGTAATACTCCTTGAGTTACCAGGTGGGCAAGTTGCAGCATGCTGTTTAAAGTACGATCTTCATCTAGAGTTCAGTATGTGTTAAATTCTTTATCCTCTTAGCAGGTCTTGACTGTTTCTGCCTGACCTCGATGAGTCACCATGTCTTCTGAATCAAGCAAAAAACGGAAGCCTAAAGTAATCCGAAGTGATGGAGCCCCGACTGAGACAAAGCGGCCTCGAGCTGACACCGAGCAGGTGAGACCAGCCAGGGTTGCTGTGCTATTGAGAGAAGATAGATCGTGGCCAAGCCTTGCCGTGGCATTGTGGACTTCAGGGAGGGTTCTGCAGGCAACAAACTCCTGGGTAATGTCTGAATTGCCAGGGGCCTGGAATTCTCTTGATTCTGCAAACTTGAATTGTCTACATCCACTTTAGCTATGACATTGTAAGATCTGTTTACCAAACTTGTAGTGTTGTGTGTCATCGAGTTAGAACTGACCCATAGCTGGCCCTTCTCCAGCAGGTTTTCAGAGGCAGTTAATCGCTTGGGAGGAGATTGACCATTCTTCTCCTGCAGAGCTGTTTGCGGATTTGAACTGTGTGTCTTTGAGATTGCAGCGCAGCTTCTTGCCACGAGGCCATCAGAGTTCCCTTGTATTAGACATCACTAATACTTGAACAGGAAGCTCTGGTGGCAAACGTGATAATGGGTACCCATGGTGGACAGTGTTGCTTGGAGCTTCCCGACTAAAACAAGCCTGGAAGCAGGTGCGGCATCCACTTCCGAAATAGCTTGCCTCCGGAAACTCTATGTACGAACAGTGCTCAGACCTTTCGTTCATAGGGGCGCTATCGAGTCTTTGACTCGATGGCACCTAACAATAACATCAACAACAGTACTTGAACAGGAAGCTCTGGTGGCTTGTTGTTGATTGCTGTTGAGTCGAGCATGACTCATAGTGACCCTATGAACAAAAGACTAGAAGCCTTCATATAACTATTGTCATTTCACAAAGTTCATAGAGTTTCTAGAGGCTAGTGGCTTAGTAATAGAGAATTGTCTTGCCAGCCCAAAAGTACAAGGTCGAATCCACCAGCTGCTCCTTAGGAGAAAGATGAGAATCTCCTGCTGTTCAATTTACTGACTTGATTGTTGATGGATCAGCTGCGTCTCTTCTGACTTGACGGTACATAAGAACAGCAGTGCCTGAAGCGGAAGCTCCTTTGCTGTAGTCTATACAGAGCTTCACAGCTCTCTGGAAGACCATACTTTTCTGGCAGTTTGAATCATTCTGAAGAAAAACGGACAGTTTCCTCTTGTGTGATGTACAGCCTCCCCAAATCTGCTGGAAGGTCAGCTGTGAGTTGGTTCTGACTCAACACCAATGACTTTCTTTCTTTTAAATGTTTGAATATCTAAAACCTGGTGGTATAGTGGTTAAGTGCTCATCTTCAAAGTGAAAGGTTAGCAGTTCAGATCTACCCAGCAGCGCCATAAGGAAAGACCTGGCAACCTGCTCTCGTAAAGATCACAGCCCCCCCCCCAAAAAAAAGCCCCATGAGACAGTTCTCTCAAATTTGAGGTGACGCTGAGTTGGAGTCAACTCAGTACCCCTAGCAGCAGTGGCTACACAGAAGATATTGAAGCATGATGTGCATCTGCAGTTTCCCCAAAGACCTGAAGAAGGTCGTCCATCTGGCACACTGCTGGGCCTCAGTAGCCGGACCATATGCCCCAGAACCTCTTTTGTGACCCAAGAGCCCATGTGTTCAGCAGGGTCTCTTTTCCCCCACCTCCTTGTTGTGGATCATCAGATCAGATCCACCTGGCACAGGAGGATGTTACCCCTCCTTCTCCAATGAAGCATCTGGTGGATTTGAACTGCTTGCCTTCCGAATTGCAGCACAGCTTCTTGCCACTAGGCCACCAGAGCGTCTTTCTTCACTTCCTTTTGGTTCTTTTCTCTCTTAGAATTCGTCACATGAATTTTTGTCTTTCACTAGAACAGGGAAATAACTTGAAATAAAAGGCAGTGGTTTCTTCAGATTGCGTAAATTAAGCTTAATCTGCAAAGCCTAATAATTTTTTTTTGTCATTGATCCTGGCTCTTGAATCTCATGTACCCTGTCTGCACTGAAGGGCACTCTGACGGCGTAGTGTGCTGCTGCCCCTAAGGCTGCATATCCACCAGTGGCTCCTTGGGAGAGAGATGTGCAGACTGCTCCCGGTGGGACTTACAGCCTTGGAAGCCCAGTGGCATGTTGCTGTGAATCTCGCCTGACTTAGCAGTAGTGAGTGAGTGTATGAATCACAGAGTTTGCTCTAAAGCCTGAGAGATCTTTCAGTTTCTGCTCAACCTTGCTTGATAGCATTAATACCCATCAGTAGTGGTATTGTGTGCTATTGAGTCAACTAACTTGTAGCTTATCCTCCAGCTGATTATCAAAGGCTGTGAATTGCCCATCTTCTTCTCATGGAGCAGCTGGTAGATTTGAACCACCTGCCTTTGGGTTAACAGTACAACTCCTGAGCCCCCAGAGCTCTTTTCAGTAGAGATTTTCAGAGTTCCCTTCAACAGGGATTTGCTTATATGAATTCTGTCTTTATGACATTTTGAACTATCATGTATCCATTTTAATGGCATTCTGCATTTATTAGCATTGGAAGTTATAGTAACAAGCATGAACGAGGTGATCCCATTGTGCTTAAAAAGAAAATGTGTATTTGCCTCATATTAATACTGGCATTTGTTTTAGGCTATGAAGTTACAGGCACGTTTTTATTTTTGATACTCCTTTGTATGTCTTGAGTCCTTGAGACCAGTCTTTTGTTTTTGATACTCTTTTGTGTGTCCTGAATCTTTTATAATCACAATGGGTAAAAAAGGTTCCTCTCTGAAAAGAAGAAAAACATTAGATTTAAGGATCAAGTTCTTTGGAGGCTTGATTGCGGACATCATTGCTGCTGTTTTTTATGTAGCAACAGGTATAGTGTCTTGGTCCCTGACACAGAGACTCTCAGTCCCTACTTAGGACCTCTTTCTTTGCCTCTACAGGAAGGGAAATACTACAGCGAGGAAGCAGAAGTGGACCTTCGAGACCCTAGTAGAGACTATGAACTGTACAAGTACACATGCCAGGAGCTCCAGAGGCTCATGGCTGAGATCCAGGACCTGAAGAGCAGAGGCGGCAAGGACACAGTAAGTTGTGGGCCTGGGTGGCCATGAGCCTGCTGCGTCTATACACATGGCCAGGCTAGGATATTTTTTTGCTTGAGTGGTTTCACAATTTCATCTTTTTCTATATATCCACCAGTGGCCATGACCAGGTGGGACCTCTCAAGCTCCAGTGAGCTTCCTGTTAATTTGCTGAGTGATATTATAATATCATCCAGTCACCAGTTACAGTAATGAGAGCACAGAGTAATTCCTTTGTTTCCACAACCATAATTTATGCTAATGTTAAGTGCCAGGGGTTTTTGCTAGGTGTGGAAAAATTTCCTTAATGTTGAAAGAATACCAAGCCACACAGACTAGTTGCCATTGAGCCACTTTCAACTCAGCAGTGACCATAGGCGACCGACTAGAAGTGGCCCGTAGAGTTTCTAAGGTTTTACTCTTTAAATCTGAAAGCAGATTATCACATCTTTCTCCTGCACTGTGGCTGGTAGGTTTCAGTTGCCAGTCTTTAAGATAATAACCAGGAACTTAATTACCATGCCACCATGGCTTCCTGTGTTTGTCTAGAGACCAGAAGTGAAATTACTAGATACCTTCGAAGGCACAGAAACTAAACATTGTGGCTAAAAAAGAAATGTTGTTAGGTGCCATCAAGTTGACTATGCCTTGTAGCAATGCAAAAAACAACAGATCAGAACCTGGCCTAAAAACAAAACAGTAATTGTACCAGCAATCTCCCTTATCTGTGCTTATACTGCCTCATATTGAGAAGGTAATCATAGCTGTTTGGTTTTATTTTAGCCAACTTGCAACGCTGTCAGTTTTTTTACTTAAATTATTTTCTAATGCAAGGAGGGACCAGTCCTTGGAGAGGGACAACATGCTTGGGAGGGTGGAGGGACAGCACAAGAGAGAGGAAGACCCTCAGTGAGATGGATTATTTCAATGACTGGGGTAATGAGGGTAGGTGTGTCAAAGACAATAAAGTTGACACATGATAGAGAAGGTTTCAGGGCTGTTGTACATTGGGTCGCTATGAGTTGCAAGCAACTCTGTGGCATATAACAACAACAGTGTATTGAAAGGGATCAAATTTTATTGGATGAGATTATCATTGAGATCTCTATACAACATTCCAAGGAACAGATTTTGGTTTGATATTGTTTTCCCTCCTGGAAAACCCACATGATCTCAGTAATTCCTTCCTGTACAGTTCAAAGACACTGGTTACTTTCTTCACATTGTGTCACCCTTCTCAATGACCTTTCACAAACTGCTTCACAACATTCACACAAGTTTCACTACCCCTAAATTTCTCATTCATCCTTTTGAGCTTCTGTTATCAACATGATCACAAAATAGGTAATTAAAAAATGTATAATGCCTTTCCTCGTTACCTAGTGATACTATAACAGAACTAGCACAAGTGGATGGTTTTAGCAAATAAATTGAGTCTCTCACACGTATCAGGGGGTTAGAAGTTCAGATTCAAAGCACTGGTTCTAGGGGAAGGTGGTCTCTGTGTGTGGTTTTAGGGGAAGGCGTTCTCTGCGTGTGATTCTAGGGGAAGGCTTTCTGTGTGTGGGTTCTAAGGGAAGGCGTTCTCTGTGTGTGATTCTAGGAAAAGGCATTTCTGTGTGTTGGCCCTAGAGGAAGGTCCCTGTCAGTTTTCAGCATCTGTGGACCCAGTGCTCCTTGGAGAGGTCCATGTGTTTTGGCCTTGCTGTCTCTCTGAGTCTAGGAGGTTCTCAATGCAGGACCCCGAGTCCAAATGATGAGCTTCACTCTCTGCTCACACAGGCCGTTGAGATCGAAGAACGGCGGATCCAGAGCTGTGTGCATTTCATGACCCTCAAGAAGCTCAATCGGTTAGCTCACATCAGGTTGAAGAAAGGACGAGATCAGACCCATGAGGTAGGAGTTTTGACGATCTTGTTTTCTCCCCCTCTTGCACCATGTCTCTGTTCCTTTGACCCCCTTGTCTGAGTTTGCAGCCCCACTCATGACTTAACCCTGCTCACCTGTGCCCTCTTTCTCTTTTCAGGCCAAGCAGAAAGTAGACGCCTATCACCTGCAGCTGCAGAACCTGTTATACGAGGTGATGCACCTTCAGAAAGAAATCACCAAATGCCTGGAGTTTAAGTGAGTTTGGGAGGACAGGGCCCAGGCACAAATAATCTCTCAGTAAACAACTTTTTGCGTGGTGCTAGCTGAGATCTGCTGAGCTTGGAAAGGCTATAGAATCTGGAAGAAGGGTGAATGGACCCCAAAGCAGTCTTTTCAGGCTGCACAGAGAACCTCATAAGTCTGCCTGATCCTTTGCAGTTCTGAGCCCCATTCTGGACAAAACACAGGACACCACAGAGGCATCCTCTTACCACTCTGATTTCCTGACTTGTGGGTATGGTAGCAACTGACATCCTGTCATAACCTCTTGACCTTAACATTTTAAACACACATTTTCTCTAGATGCCCAGGAATTTGTTTTTACAGTTGTATTTTATCTCTGCAGAACCACACCTTTCTGCTTAGTTACTTTAAGCTGAACAAACTGTGGTCTGTCAGTGTCCCTCTGAAAGGGTGATAACTCTTGGCAAGCTGGGACTAGAGAGCCAGGGAGGGAAGTGGTTCCTCCTTGATCAGTTCTGTTTGTGAAAACTACGAGTCAGGCTTACTTTAGGGTAAACTTGGGAGGTGAGGGACCATGTAAGACATTCAAGTCAGCTTATTTTTAAAAATGTCACTGGTTTTGTAGAGGCATCCTTTCTTTGCTGATGTTTTACACGTACATGCAGGCCTTTATGTTCATTCCTGTTAAATGACATCTCTTGCTTTTACCTTGACAATTGAGGCCTAAGCTGTATAGTTTTTGTTTTGTTGCAGACCAAAGGTAAAGTAATTTTAAAATTATTAATAATGAGACAAACAGCCAGGAATGAGATAGAGCAGAGAGCATAAAACGGGGTCAGCAGTTCTCAACTGAAGACCTCAAGCCAAGCTTCTCTGCCTTTTTATTCAAAACCGACAGGAAGTAAGTTACAAAAAGAATTCAATGCAAATGAAGCCAATCTATTTAAAACCTTGATGCCTCAGGGTGAATTCCAGCCCAGGAAGTAACACTCCCTCTGTAGGGGGCCCCTTGCTGTTTCCTGTTTTGCAGGTAATGAACAGCTCACCTTCTAGGATCTGCCACAAGGGAAATCCTAACTTCTATATCTGTAATTTCTTCAATTCCTGAACAAGGGTTTTCATATAATATTTGGTATAAAGTTTGGCTTCCCACACGTATCCTGTGCCCATTTTCAATTGGATTATTTACCCTTATCTTGTGGTGAGGTGGGGTGGTTTATAAGTTTGATGAATAGCCCTTTTTGGTTTCTAGCTAATTTGTGAAAGAAAAGTTTGGACATCATAGCTAAGAATCTTGAGACATGTCTCTGGCTACTTCCTTTCCTACTGCAACAGCCACTCGGGGGCACTTGTTACTGTTGTTAAAGAGACTGGATTCCAGATTCCTGGATAGTTACAGTTCTTGGTTGAGCGAATATAATTGGAGTGGGAGGCACTGTGGGCTCACAAACCACAGTTTGGGTTGCTGAGAATACTAGCTTGACAGTTTTTGCCTCCAGGTCAAAGCACGAAGAAATTGATCTGGTGAGTTTAGAGGAATTTTATCAGGAGGCCCCACCAGCTATCAGCAAGCCCGAAGTTACCATGGGAGACCCTCACCAGCAAACCCTTGCACGCTTGGACTGGGAACTGGAGCAGCGGAAGAGGTAGTGTTTTTCTGCTTCCTGGACTTGTCAAAGAGAGTGGACAGTGGTGGGAGAGTGGTCTGCCATGATCCACAACCAAAACAGCAGTGCGCCGTGGAACCAACAGGATAATCTGTGAGGCCGGATCCCTTCTTGGGATCTGACAAAAACTTGACCAGCCTCATCAAGGGTAGTACTGCCACTGATGACAGCCATGAACAGAAAGCTGAATTACTTTATTCCTTTAAGATTTTAGTGTTCGAGACCTGATTACCTTTTGTACCATAAATCTCCTTTTGTATTTTGCCTTTCTTCTAAGATATAAGCATATCTCTATGGAAGTATAAGGTTTTAGAAACATTTTAAAAGATTACATTAGACTTTGTTACCACATTATAGCAAGTTGCAATTCACAGAACATTTATTTCCCACTTGGGCTTTTAATTTGCTTCTATTTTTGCTGTTACAAATAATTCTACAAGGCATGCTTTTTGCATTGAAGACTTATATTTATTAAATGTAAATGGAGTGCACATGATATATAACCTAATCTAAGCCTTTCTAAGAATACAGTGTACAGTGTAGAGTTTTTTGTTTGTTCATGTCAGGCTTTGCATGGTTACACTCTTTTGTTTATGCTGGCCTGCCCCTTTATTTTTGTACAAGAATTTGAGAGTTTGTAGTTGATCTTCTACACTGGAGGTAAAGCTGTTTTCATCCCTTGCTTTATTCAGTCAGAAAATGTATTCTGTGTTTTGGTCCATGTTACAAATTTAAACATTAAGTTTAATTCTTAGGGACTTGGTGTCACCTTTTGGCAGGTGATGCTAGCCTGTCACTGCCCTGTCCAGTCCACCACTTGCCCTGGGCACAGGCTGAGCTGTGACTGCCACTTCCCCGTGTCTCTGGACTGGAGTCCATAGACATTGCCCTCACTCAGGTCAATCTATGGGCCTTGTTTCATGTAGCTCCCAGGCCCATATATTTGTGAAAGAGTTGAGTCTAGCATCTGAAGTAAGATAAAGAGTAGAAGATGTAGTGGTAACAATCGTGGTTGTAGACAGACAGTATAGAATCAGATGGCCATAGATGTAAAACCCAGCTCTGCATTGCTTTTCTAATTGTTGTTGTAAACCATCAAGGCAGAACCAACTCATAGCTGACACTATGGTAAGGGGAGATGACCTGTCTTTCTCCTGTGGAGCAGCTGGTGAATTCCAACCACTTGCCTTTGGGATTGCAGTGCAGCTTCTTGCCACTAGGCCACCAGAGCTCCCAAGTTTTACATTTTACATTGAATGTAATACATTAAAAAAAAAAGTAATACGTCCTACTACTATTACATTTACTGAATAACTGTACAAGTTGCCTGCCTCTCTCTGTTTTAGTTCCCTCCCTTAGGAATAAGAAATATCTCTACCTTGAAAAGGATCAGTAAATCTTTTTTTTAGTAAGAATTTAATGCAGTAATCTTTTTTTAAACAACAAAAAAACAAAACCCAGCGACATGAATCTTTACTTCTGCAGAAGGCTGCTTATACTGCATCTAGTTGCAATAATGGTCTTAAAGGGCTCACCAAAACCCTGTATATAGCAGGTGCCCAGTAAACATTGACAGTTATCATGGGCGCTGTCATTGGGCAGAGTCTGGCAGTGAATGGACGTGTCAGGGTTTCCCTCGGGAGCATTGGATGATGGTGCTTGTCCACCCCCAACAGGCTGGCGGAGAAGTACAGAGAGAGTCTGTCCAACAAGGAGAAGATCCTCAAGGAGATCGAGGTGAAGAAGGAGTACCTGAGCAGCCTCCAGCCCCGCCTCAACAGCATCATGCAGGTGAGGCCCCGACCAGCTCCTTGGTGTGTCTTCACTGCCCTGTGGAACCGTGCCAACAGTCAGACACATCACCGTTCAGGTTTTACCAGGGTCTGTTCCCCTAGTTGGTATTACAATATTGTAAGGTGGTCTTGTCTGCTGTCCTGCCCGTGTGGTGCAGTCAGGTTGTATGCTGGGCTGAAGAAGCTGCTGCTTATGCTGCAGGACTCAGGAACAGACACAGATTTGCTTGGAGTGTTTTCTTCACCCAGCGGCCTCTGCTTTCAGAGTGTATTGATTTGTAACACGTACACTCTGAGACCAGCAGCCAGGAAATCAAAAGATGAATTTCATTGGGAAAGTCTGCTGTCAGGGATCGCTACCTGTACTGAAGAGCAATGATGTCCATCTAAGACTATGAGACTAAAGTGTGCCTGATCCAAGCCACAGTCTTTGCTGTTACTTGATGTATGTCAGAAAGCTGGACAGTGACTAGGGATAACAGAAGGAGAATTGATGGCTTTAAGCTCTGGTGCTGGAGAAGTATTGAATATATCATGAACTGCTAGGAAAACAAACAGGTTCATCCTGGAGAGGGTGAAACCAGGCTGCTCCTTGGAGGCAAGGATTCTGAAGCTTCATCTGACATACTTTGGGCATGTTACAAAGGACCAGTCCATGGAGAGGGACATCATGCTTGGGAGGGTGGAGTCTTCTCCTGTGTGATTTGCAGCCTCTGAAAACCCACTGGAGGGTCAGCTAAGGGTCGATTCTGACTCACCAGCACATAGCAGCATCAACAGTACTCTGAGAAGGTCAGGATGGATTGACATAGTGCCTGTAACTGTGGGCTGAGCATGTCAGAGATCACGAGGGTAGCACTGGATCGGGCCAGGTTCAGTTCTGTTATTTCTAGGGTCTCCAGGATTTGTAGTTGATTCGATGACACCTAACAACAACAAACGTGTACTCACTAGCCCAGTAATCTTCAGACATGCTGCCCATGGACATTCAAGACTTCCTTCACTTTATTGTGCTTCAGCAGATCTGCTTAATGTAAGAACTTTGCTCATACTTAACCCTCCATCCAGTTTCTGATGCTGTAAATCTTTGTGGAAAGATCCTGCCTGTCCTTCTTCCTCCCAGTAACCAGCCTTTTGATTTTGTCAAAGATTTGGCTAGATCTTTATTTTCCTTCTTCAACTCTGGGGATAGAATGAAGAGTTGTTAACAGAAGTATTCTCTTCCCATTTCCTTTTGGCCCCCAATCCAATCATTTGTTTTCTAGAGTGATTAAACTCCAGATCCCTGTCACTACTTGATATTATTAGTCAATCTTACTGTCAGTTGCTTGGGAAGATATCTCATTATGGATTTTATTGTTTCTTTTCCTGAGTGCCAGTGGTCTTGAGAACCTTTCGGATGTTAACCTGCTAGCATTTTGAGTAACTTCTGTGAAGAGCTCGTGAGAGTTTGTTGACCATTTTCCTGTTGGGTTTCTTGTAGTTCTTTGTATATCCTGGAGATGAATCTTTTGCAGATTCCCACCTCCCCTATTCTGTGACTAATCTTTTTACTATTATATTGGTGTCTTAGGATGAACAGAGGTCCTTAATTGTCATGTACCTTAATTTTTAATCACTTCCTTTAACGTTAGTATTTTGCTGTCCACTCTAAGAAATTCTCCTGTGTCCTATGTCCTATGGTCATACATGGTCATGGAGATAATCTGTGTTTTCTTTTTTGATGTTTGTAGTATAAAGTAAGGATAAAGATTACTCTTTCTTTTAATACACTAGATGTTCAATTGAAGACCTATATTGTTGTTTTTAGGTGCTGTCAAGTTCAGTACAACTGATAGTGACCCTGTGAACAAAAGATCTATGTTCTATCCTGCGCCTTCCTCACACCTCCTGACACACTATAGCCCACCGCAGCAGTCATCATGTCAATCCACCTGGTCGAGGGTCTTCCTCTCCTTCGCTGACCCTCCACTCTTCCCAGCTTCATGTCCCTCTCCAAGGAATATCTCCTAGCAGCATGCCCAAAGTATGTGAGGCAAAGCCTCATCATTCTTGCTTCCTAAGAGCAATCCAGCTGCACTCTCTCCAAGACATACCGGTTTATTCTCTTGGCCGTCCATGGGATGTTCAGTGCTCTTCTCCAACACCATAGCTCACAGGCGTCAATTCTTCTGTCATCATTCACAGTAGGACCACTTTTATAAAAATAGATATCTGTGATTTGTTTGTATCTCCTTGTACCTCACTGTCCTGATTACTGTGGCTTTATCAGGCTCCTTGCGTAGTAGTGTAAGGCCTACAGCTTTGTTCCTCGGGATTGTCTTGATTATTTTTAACCATTTGCGTTTCCATGTCTTTTACCAGTTGGTTTGTTTTTACTTCACCATACTACCGTTTCTTTTGGGATTGCATTGAATCTGTAGACCAGTTTGGGAGAAAACTTGATACTTAAGACAATAGAAAATCTTCCAAAACATTGGCATGTGGCTTATAGCTTCTTTCGTTTGTTGTTACTGTGTACCAACTCATAGCTGACCCTCCAGCAGGTTTTCAAAAGCAGTAAATCACATGGGAGGAGACTGCCTATCTTTCTTCTGCAGAGCAGCTAGTGGATTCGAGCCAAGTGCCTTTAGACTGAGAACACAATTCTTTACCGCTGGGCCAGCAGAGCTCCCTATTTTTATTTTTATTTAAGCTCCATTTATTTAGTGTTAGATGTTTGATATTTTCTCTAGAGCAATTGCAAGTGGCTTCTTTTTATCATTTCATTTTCTTACTATTTCTTGCTAATACAGTGAAACCCACAGGAGCTGAAACTTAGCAGGATTGTGTTACTTTTTTGAGTCTTGTGAGTTTTCTGCCTTTTAAAGGGGGCAAAGTTACTGTTTTTCTGCCACACATTTGGGGGGCGAAATTTGAGTTTTCCTTTTCTGACCATTTTCCACTTTGTGCTGACTTTACTAACTGTTGCTGTTAAGTGCTGTCGAGTCGCTTGCGACTCATAGCGACCCTATGTACAACAGCCCTAAGCTCTGCTCTGTCCTGTGCCAGTCGCACTATCTCTGACACTCCCATCCCGATTACCACAGTCCCTGAATCAATCCACCTCATAGAGGGCCTTCCCCTCCTGTGCTGTCCCTCCACCCTCCTAAAGGAATTGTTTACTTTTTACGTTTACCTTTTTGTATTCTATTAGTTTATGATAGGTCATTGATGTAAGTAAGTAAACGTGAACAATAAAAAAAGGGCTGTATGTGGATTACTTTACAAACTGAAACAAAATTATTGTTTTGTTGCTGCAGGCATCTCTACCAGTACAGGAGTACCTGTTCATGCCGTTTGACCAGGCCCACAAACAATATGAGACAGCCAGACACCTGCCCCCTCCTCTCTATGTTCTCTTTGTTCAGGCCACTGCATATGGCCAGGCCTGTGGTGAGTATGGGCGCTGGGACAGGACGGGAGGCTGTGGGAACCGCAGTGTGGTCCATGCTGTGGAAGCCCCGGCTGTGAAGGAGCTCTCCCGGTCCCCTGAAGCTCGCAGGTGACAGTCCCTGCCTCCCCTCTGCACTGCTCAGCATGGCTGCCCTGACCAGCTGGCCTGAGGCCGACATTTCGGGAGAGGACGGCTTTGAGTCCTTCATGAGCCTGGCCAGACAGGCTGTTGGGTGTAGAGCCCAGATAACCTGTCCAGGCTCCTTAGTGGTGGCCGAACTCGCCTCATCCAGCATGCTTGGCAGGCAGATCTGCACCTGTCGAGAAAGGGCTTGGTGAACACGGGTGCCAGCCAGCTCTCCCAGGTTCTCTCTGTGCCCCTAAACAGGGTTCACTGTTAAAGTACCAAGTTAGAGAATGTGTCCTCAGTCAGAGTCTGTTGGGGCTACGAGAAGTTTCGGGGTCCTTTGCCTGTTGCTCTGATGCAGCTTCCACTCAGCACCTAAATGTCTCTCCCAGCCCCCGCCACCCACTGCCACCTCACTGGATGGACATCCGTTGCACAGTGCATGCCTCTTCCCCAGCCCTAACACCAGCACATTACTGTCTCTCTTCTTGTGTCTTCCTGTGCCTTCTGCTCCCCCGACCCCTTCTCCCGTTTTCTTTCCATCATCAGCTCACATGAAATCCTCCTCCCAGCCCCCTAGGCAGGGTGAGTAATTTCCTTTTTTCTTTTGTGTTGTAAATTACTGGGTTGCCTGTCACATTGGGTTGTAGAACTGCAGGGTGAACACTTCTCAGAAAAGTAGTGGTGCTGCGTCCATCTTGGGTTTGAGTTTTGGTACCGAGGAGTGTGCTCACCGTTAGTCTCACGTGATGCTTATCCGAGAAGCTGTGCGTTGGGTTCTTTATTAAATGATAGGGGAAAAGGCTTGAGTTTCCCCAGCTTGTTCTCCTTCACTTGGAGAATGGGCTTTGTCCTTCTGCCCCTAGACTGCACAGAACTGAGGCAAAAGCAGCGAGCATCCAGTTCCAGAGAGAACTCTGGTGGCCTAGTCAGTAGAGAGTTGTGCTGTCAACCCAAAGGTGGACAGTTCAAATCCACCAGTGGTTCCCAGAAGGAAAGGTGGGCATTCTCCTCCCATGCAGTTTACTGCCTCTGAAAATTCCTCTGAAGGGTCAGTTTTGAGTCAGTTCCCACTCGATGGCAGTGAGTGAATGAGTTTTAGCAAGTCCCAGAGCTGGCTGGCTTGTGTAATCTCAGCTTCTTTCTTTAGCAGCTTTCCTCACAAAGCCTTTTCTTGCCTTCAGATAAGACATTGTCTGTAGCGATTGAAGGCAGTGTGGATGAAGCCAAGGCCCTATTCAAGCCTCCTGAGGACTCCCAAGGTAATGGGGTATTTGGAACGCCTCCCCTAGGAGTCTTCTGTAGCTCATCCCTCCTATGGGCAGTGCCTGTCCTTTCAAAATGGACTGTCCTGGTTCTGCCTGGCCTTATCCACTTGATAAACAACATGCCTCTGGTAACTGTGAACTTTGATAAATGTCGATAGTTGTAGAGGGGCTTCAGGCCTTTTGTTCATAGGGTTGCCATGAGTCATGCTCGACTCAAAGGCAATTAACAACAACAGCAGCAGCAACGTCTTAGTGCTCAGGAGCGGGCAGAGAGGACCTCAGTTCTTGCAGTTAAATGCCACCCTTGGTTTCAGCCACGTGCGCTGTGGCTTCAAAATC
>NW_006399839.1:13076931-13078036 GCF_000299155.1 Elephantulus edwardii | reverse complement strand
GTTCTGATTAATCTCCTTTGTCAGTGTGTCCCTTGCCATTCCCTATCACTCCTCCCTGAGAGAGACTTCACCCTGATTCATAAGGAAAAGGGGACAGTGTATTCTCTTAGCTACTTCCTGCTGAAAAGGGACGCTGTGGGTATGCATTTCATTTTCTTTTTGATGGTTTCCAATCTTCCTAGATTCATATTTTGAACATTCTATGTTCTGATTATTAATGAATGTTTGTAGCTAGCTGTTTCTTCTCATTTTGGATCATGCCACACCAGCAAATGATAAAGTCCCCAAAAGTTTTACTCCAACTCTATGTTACAGCTTAAGGGCTGAAGGCTAAAAATTGGGCTGCTAATAAAAAAAAATTGGTGTTTCAAACCCACCAGCCAGGCAGCAGGATAAAGAGAAGACTGTCTGCTTCTGTAAAGACTTCCAGCCTCAGAAGGCCCGTGGTTTCTGCTCGGTCCTATAGGGTCCTTATGGGTAGAAACAGTTCACCAGGTCCTTCTTCCTAGTCTGTTCTCGGTCTGGAAGCTCTGCTGAGTCCTGGATGACCCTCCTGCTTATCTGAAACACTGATGCTATAGCTTCCAGCATCCCAAACACCCCCAAGCCAACACAGTACAACCACCTGGCAGATTCTTGGTAGAACTTGGGTGCTGTACCAATCAAAACCATTTCTAAGATGCATTTAAATACTTCTTTGTTTAAATATGACCACCCTACCTTGTGCTGCTTGAAAAAGTCAGAGTCCGTGGCAGATAGTAAATGGTTGCCAAAGGTGGGATATGTGCCCTAGCCCGGTAAGTTTATCTTGGGCAGAATATTTTTTCCCAGTTCTTCTTTTTAATTTGTTCATTTTTTTTCTTTCTCTTTTAAATATGTGTGTGTATGTACCATCAAATAAGATATGACTGGTACAGGAGGAGATTGTCCCTCCTTCTCCAGCAGAGAATCTGGCAGATTCAAACTGTGTACCTCTGGATTGCAGTGCAGCTTCTTGCCACTAGGCCGGCAGAGCTTCATTCATTCATTCGTTCATTCATTTATTTATTATTGTTGTGTACCATCAAATCAGATCCAGCTGGCACAGGAGGACAAATTATCTCAT
>NW_006399839.1:13065837-13076831 GCF_000299155.1 Elephantulus edwardii | reverse complement strand
TGGTCTTTTCTCTTCCCTCTAGATCCCAGTTGTTAAAAGAGGGAAAAATTTAAGCAAATGTATAACAAATAATTTTGAACATTATAATCTTTTAAGCTTAAGGCTAGAAGTATTAACAATATCATAATTTCTAATCCAGAGATACATGTTCTAATGCAGTACCTATTTTCCATAAATGGTTTTGGCAAGAGGAATGTTGTAAATATGGATACATTTCCACTGTTCCTCCTCCATGCCACGATATAGTGTTATTAGCTTGAGCAGTTATAAATCCATTGCCATCCTTACTCTAACTTAATTCTTTTTTTTTAATTTACATTTGTTATTAATTTCAGTGAAAATTTGCAGAGGCTTTGGATTTCCATTCATTCATTGTTGTAGATGCACTGGTCTTCCTTGTTAAGAAGGTTCCAGAAAGCCAAAGTCAACCCAGCACAGAGATACTAAATAGTGGTATTCCCACACGTTACGTTAACCCTTGGTCAACAATCCCTCTTCACTTTCTCAGTTGCTCAAAACCAAACTCAGGATTGTCAAGATGATGCTGGCATGGCCACCTTCACTGGGTTGCTGAGACTGTTAAATCTGTGAATGAGTATCCTGTCTTTTTCCTACAACAGTAGCCAGTGAATTTGAACCACCAACTTTTATGTTGGTAGCCCAACACTTAACAAACTATACTACCAGGGCTTCTTACCGATTGATTGCTTAAGCCCCAGTTACAACAGAAGACACCATGTAAAAATATTTACACAGTCACCTTGGTGATCCTCATGCAAAAGTGAAACAAAATGAAAGATGGCACAAAGTAGCCTTGGCACTTTTGACAGAAAAAGTGCATTCTGTCCTGTCCACCCCCTAAAATAGAAGTACTCAGTTTTTTTGTTTATGTTAAGATTTCTGAGAGGGAGTCCTAGTGGCCTAGTGCAAAGCAGCTGCCCTGCAATCCTAAAGGCACAGGGTTCAAGGCCACCACCTGCTTTCTGGGAGAAGGATGGGCAGTCTCCTCCCCTATGATTAACTGCTTCTGAAAACCCACTGGAGGGTCGGCTATGGGTCAGTTCTGGCTCTGTGGTGCACAACAACAACAACGTGTGTGTGTGTGTTTGTGTGTGTGTGTGTGTACGCATACATATATAATACATCTATATATACACATACATACATATACACACATACATACATATATATACACACACACCTCTTCACATTGATTCTTAACCACCTTTTGAGTCCTTGCTGGCTATTAAACCCACCTGGTGGCTATCTTTGTAAGTCCTGGGTGAGCCTAGGAAGGAATGGTATGTTTGTGCTCTGGAAAAGAGTTGAAAGGAGTCCAGCTCCCAAGGAGGGGCAATTCGCCCTTGGCATATGTACCACACACGGAAGGAAGAACCTGGAAACTCGACTAGGCTTGTCCTTAAAGATTAATGATTTGCTGAAAATAGCTGCTTACTATCTAATTTCAGTGAAAAGCTATGGTGCTGGTGGCTGTGTGGTTATGAGTTACCTCCAACACCAGTTGGCCCAGTGACCAGTCCCCGGACCAATCCTGTTGGCCTTTGTAATCTCTGTGTACCTGTCCCAGCCACGGTCCTTCGCCTGCTGCCGTAGCCCTGCCTGCCCCCGTGATGGATTGCACCCGCCATCAGTTATGATGTGGTAATGATTTTCTTTGCCCCCAAATGAAATCCAAGGCTGTGGCCTATTAGACTCCTTTGGCATCATGCTTATGGCTTCTCTCATTCTGAATGGTTAGTTTCTATCCTGTTTAAAGTTTCATGAGGCACTCACTATAGAATATGTTTGAGTTGGGGGGGGTGTCTTTTTTCAACCCCCTAGAACAGTCTCAAGAAGACTTCAGAGGTTATTTCTTATTATACTTTAAAGCATGTTAAATAGAAGATGAGAAAAATTTTTCATGTTATGTGGCCTTTTCTGGGTTGGAATATTGTGAGGTTATTCTCAGCAGTGATTCTGCATGAACCTTTGGTATAAAAACTTGCCACGAACAAATGTGACTCCTCCCTCGCTTTCCCGGGGCCTCTCAAGCATCTCGGTGTCACCGCTTCTTAATTCTCCGCTTCCCATGACACCATCCTTCTGAATTCTGGAGGCTGAAATTCTCATCCCCAAGGCCACAGGACTTCATGTTCCCAAGTCCTCTTCCCAGTATTGTCCGTTGACCTGGAATAGGCTGAGGATGTAACTTCACACGCTCTGTTAGTGCATCTTGTCCTAGACTCTGGCAGATACTATCTCCTCCCTCTCCTTAGCCCATTTTCCTCTGTGACTCCTCAGATGATGCTCAAGCCCAATTCTTGACCTACAAGCAAGCGCCACTTCACATCTTCTGGACCTCGGGCAGCAGTGGAGCCCCTAGGAGCTGTTCTCTTTCTGTCAACCTGGTGGAATCTTGCCTTTTCCCTGACCTGTTTGCCTGGGACGTTGTCCCTGCTGGTATCCCCTCAGTTTGGGTCTGGCAAACCTTCAGTCCTTGCATCTCTGTGCCAGTGCTGAATAAGATTGAATTGGAGCCTAAAAATAGCTCCTTTAATGGCCCTGCATTGCAGCTTCTGCAGTTTTACTTGGCTGGGCGACAGCCAAACTGACTCAGCACCGAAGTTCCCCTCCAGCAGCCGGACAAGGTTGAAAGAGGGTTTAGGAGGGCTGACTGGGCGGTGCCAGAGCCCATTGTCCTCCAAGGAGAACATCCTGCTCCTGAGGGGAAACTGAACGAAAGAATCCTCCAGGATTTAGGTTTCAAAAGGGAGGGATCAAAGCCATTGACAATCAAGCCTCTCCAGGTACTGACTCAGGCCATTTTTATAAGATGGGCAGGTTGAGGTGAGCACCTGAGTTGAGACGCCCCTGAGCCTCCTCAAGGTGGAGGTGACCTTGTTCTTGTCAGTTTGACCCCTCTCTGCCAGTTACTCAGTTCTCCTTTAGCTTTTGAAAGCTGCCTTAATAGCCTCAATTTTTTAAAAACTTTTTTTTTTTTTACTATCTTTTGGTGTCTCCTCAGTTTAGCCTTTCCTAACTTTTCTGTACCGGTAAATTTGAATGTTTCCTTTTAAGGGTGTTCCTGCTCATCACTCGGAGGGGAAGAGCAGAGCTGTCTGGCTCCCGGAGGCGCTCCGTCCCTGGGTCCTCCCTCTCCGTTCTTGCCAACGGTGTTCAGAGGCCTCCCAATGACAACAGGCAGTTAGCATCCGTTTTAGGCAGGGATGAGGTTAGTCATCATCTTACATTCATCGTCCTATTTCAGTAGGGCTCTAAGGGGAACTCGCTTCTCAAAGGCAAAGAGCCTCATCTGGCTCCAGTCCTTGGGATAAGACATGCTGGGAAAGTAGAGGGTCGGGGAAGGAAAGCCCCTTAATGAGGTGGACTGGCACAGCCATCACTACAGTGGACTTGAACATGGCTGTGAGGGTGGTACAGGGTGGGGAAGGGTTCACATCTCTTGTTGATAAGGTCGTGATGAGCTGTAATCAGAAACTGAGGAAATTCTGTTCCTTTTTTTTCCCCCCAATTTTTTTCTTGTGTGTACCTTGAATCAGGTCCAATTGGCACAAGAGAAGATTGCCCTTCCTTCAGCCGGGCATCTTGTGGATTCGAACCGCACTTCTTTAGGATTGTAGCACAGCTTCTTGCCACTAGGCCGCCAGAGCTCCCTTGTTTCTTATTCTTTTAAAAAAAACAAAAACAAAAACACAACAAACACCATAAAAACCTCTTTTTGTTCTTTTTTATTACTTTCTGTGTGCTGTCGAATCTGATCCAACTAGCACAGGAGGAGATTGCCCTTCCTCCAGCGGAGCATCTGCTGGATTTGAACTGTGCACCTTTGGGATTGCAGCACAGCTTCTTGCCACTAGGCCACCAGAGCTCCCTTGTTCCTTCACTTTTGCATTTGAGGAAATTCACACTCACAGGGAAGGAATTCTGATGGCTTAATGGTAAGAAGTTAACGCTGCCAACGCTTCGTATGTACCAGCTGCTCCACAGGAGAAAGATGGGCACTTCCGTGAGATTTACTGTCTCTGAAAAGCCTCTGGAGGGTCAGCTATGCGTCGGTTCTGACTCAATGGTAATAACAACAGGCTTTGTTGCTATTGTTAGGTGCCAGCGAGTTGAATACGACTCATAGAACAACAGATCTGAACCCTGTCCTATCCTGCACCATCTTCACATTTCCTGACACAGGGGTTAAAAGAATTCTGTGTTCACTCATTTCTTCAGCTGCTCACTCATCGTTCAAGACTGAGTTTGCCTCTTTCAAATCAGGCTTTTTTCCCCCAGGGCTAACTTCAGTGGCAGAGTAGCTTCAGGCTGGTACCTTTGTGAGTCATTTATTTTCATTTTATGCTCAAGCCAGAGCAGAGTAGGAGGGAAAGTGTAGTGATTCTTGTCTCTGCCCTCTAGGTTTGGGCCTGGAAATGTTACCCAGAAAAACTCAATTCTGCCACCTGCTACTTCGAACAACCGACCTTGGAGACAGAGGTCAGGAGGGAAAGCGGAAGCTTTATTATGTACGTGCATATAGGAGATAGTGTATGGACTTCCCAGTCAGTTTTAGCAAGGCAGGGTCCTGAGGGGATGATTTGTAGGTGAGGTTAAGGCCTTTCCTAAGGGAGCACTGATGGATTTTCAATGTTGACCCAGAGGCAGGGCCTCTCTGAAGGTTTAAATCCACCAGCAGGAAAAATTTCTCGGGAAGAAGATGGACAGTTTCCTCCAGTGCCATTTACAGACTCTGAAAACCTTCTGGAGGGTCAGCTGTGAGTGAGTTCTGACTCATAGGGAGCTCTGGTGGCCTAGTGGTAAGAAGCTGCGCTGTAATCTCAGAGGCACGCGGTTTGAGGCCACCAGGTGCTCCATGGGAGAAGGATGGGCCGTCTCCTTCCATGCGATTAGCTGCCTCTGAAAACCCCCTGGAGAGTCAGCTATGGGTCAGTTCTGACTCTACGGTACACAAAACAAACCACAATGAGCTTCAAGCTGAGGTGAAGGGTGTGGGGAATGACTTGTGTGAATGACTTCTTTCTGGTCAGTCGCTTAGACATCATAGAACGGAGCTTTTCAAGATGACTGCCCTCTATGAGGGCATATGGGAGTCATTCAAATGGCTCCTAAAAGCTCGTAGCAGGATAAAGGTTGATTAGAGTAACCCCAGAACCAATCCTGTCAAAACCCTTCTAATCTGCAATCATGATCTTCTCCTCCCCCATTAAAATAATTTTTGTCTTGTTATTTTTATATTTATTTATTTGCTGAGTGAAAATTTACCATACTGATTTTTCATTCTCATTCATAGACATTTTGTTTTGTAACATTAATTATCTTTGATTATGTAATTAATTAGTCTAATGCAACCATGGTCTGTTGTCTGCGTTTCTAGTCCCATGTGCCACAGTGATGAATCGTAACTGCCACCAGTTGTAATCTTGTGATGATTTAGTCTCCAGATGGTTGAAATTAAAGCCATGGCCCTAATTTAGAGGAACGTCTTTAAGACCTATGCTGATGGTTTAGTCATTCTGCAATGATTCGTCTGTTTTTATCCTTTTTTATGTCTTAATTAGGTGCACATACTTTAGACATTGTCAGGAGGGGCACCAGACCTTGGAAAAGGTGGAAGGTCAGAGGAAAAGAGGAAGACCCCCCAACAAGATGGATTAACTAACATTGACTATGACAGTGGGCTTGAGCATATTGGAGATCATGGAAGATGGCACAGGATAAGACAAAGTTTTGCTTTGTTTTTTATAGGGTCACTGTGAGTCATAGGCAAGTCAGTGGCACCGAATAACAACATAAAATATGTGGAGAGTTCTGAAGGCCAAGTGGGCAAGGAGTTACCCTGCCAACCCAAAGGCACATAGTTCAAGTCTACCAGCTGCTCTGGAAGAAAGATGGGCAGTCTCTTCCCTTGTGGTTTATAGCCTCTGAAGACCCACTAGAGGGTCAGGTAGGAGTCAGTTCTGACTCCACAACAATGAGTTTGAGTGAGTTTTGATAGAATATCAAATCTGGGGTGTCTTCTTCCTCTGGGACAATAAAACAGGCTCATTTCACACAGTTGCTAGTACATCTGTAGGCAGATTTCTGAAAGTAGAAAGAAATATTGGGCTAGATGACACATGCCCTCAGAATTTTTATGGATTTTTAAAATTCGCCTTCAGAAGAGCCATGACCCCCTCCCACCTTCTCCAGCATCACACCTGGTTCTCCACAACCTCACCAAAGTATTATTTTCATCAGACTTTTAGATTTGTTCCCCCGATACAATAATTAGAAATTATAATCAAAGGCTTATTGACCCAGGTGATAGGGAATCCAGTTTTCGACGACTTCAGACATAGCTTGCTTCAGGTGTTCAGTGTCATCAGGACTCAGCAGTTGTCAACATTTCCAAGCCACTTTCTTCGCTGCTGCTCTTTGTCCACACGTGACCTTCAGCAGGGCTTCTCTGCACCGCTAGATCCACAAGCGTAATGGAATAGACTCCCATCACTTGCATAGCTCTGAGCGAATCTCTGCTGCAGGGGATCAGCTGTGCCCCAACAGGCTTGCATGGTGGGGGTCTAGGTGCATGGGGTCATGAAAAATCCTGGCCTGTCTTCATTTTCCTGTGCTGTAATTGTCACAAAGAAGGCGATTGCAATTGCTTCTTGGCCTTTTGGCTAGGATCAAGTGTAGAAGGCAATTGCAGACAACATGACTTATAAGGCCTAGAGTCTCAGTTTGTCTTTCCTGGGTACAATCAAGCTCAGCAGGACTGAAATTTCTGGAGATTCTGGTGGTAAATTGGTTTCCTTGCTGGGTCTCAATTCTAGAGACCACTTGTGTTCCTTGACTTGTGGCTCCTTCCTCCATTCTCAGAGCTCATTACTCTATCTCTGCTTCCAAGGTCACAACACCTTCTCCCTTGATTCATCCTGATACTGCTGCTGAAGACCTTTGGGGTTACAGTGGACAGACTCAGATAATTTCCCCATCACAAAATTCTTAACCTAATCACGAGCCTCTTTGCCATATTAAAAAATAATAGGCTCCAGAGATAAGATGGTGGCTGTTATTAGGTGCCGTTGAGTCAACCAGAACTCGTAGGAACCTTTTGGAGAGCAGATTGGAACCTTGTCCTATTGGGCGCCATCCTCACAAGGACATGGTGAAGCCCATGGTGACAGTCAATCTGTCAGCCCATCTCAGCGATCCTCTACCTTTCCCAGCATGATGCCTCTGTCCAAGGTCTGGCCCCTCCTGAAAACATGCCCAATGTATTTGATACCAAGGAACACTCTGGTTGCACTTCCTCCAAGATAGGTACGTTTCTTCTTTTGGCCTGCCTTTGGACAGGCAGTGCTTTCATCAACATGGCAGATCAAAGCATCACTACTTCTTCAGTCTCCTGTATTCACTGTCCATCTTTCAGATGTCTATGAAGCAATGGAAAATACCATGAATTGGGTCTGGTATATCTTACATCCTTGCTCTTTATTACTTCAAAGAGGTCCTTGACAGAGATTGGCCCAATACAACATGTCTTGCTTTCTTCTTTGTTTTGGTGTGTGTGTGTGGGGGGGGGTTTTGTTTGTTTGTTTTGTTTTGTTTTTATGTGTGTACCATCAAATTGGATCTGACTGGTACAGGAGGCAATTGTTCCTCCTTCAGCAGAGCATCTGATGGATTTGAACTGTGCGCCTCTGGGATTGCAGTGCAGTTTCCTGCCACTAGGCCACCAGAGCTCGCCTTTTTATTTCTTCTTGACTGCTGCTACCATGGGTGTGGATTGTAGGGTTAGAGATTAGGAGGGAGACACATTCAGCCTATCACGTGTCCTGAGAATGGGTAGCTATGTTTCCCCAAATGACAACCAAAGAGACAGTTACTAGGAAAAAGAAAAAAAGAATGGTGTGGCCATCTGAGGTATCAGTGGCTTCTATTTGCCTATAACAACAGAGGAGGAAGGAGAAGTAGAAATGTTGTTTTTTTGGGTTTTTTTTAATTATTAAATTTTATTAATTTTAATGAACATTTACAGAGATTTTGGGTTTCCATTCATTTATTGTTGCACTATTTTCTCTACCCTCCTCCCTGTTTGTTGTTCTTTTTTATTTCCCCCCTTGAAAGTTTGTTCTAATTGTCCCATTACCACAGTGCTTGTCAAAACCAGTTCTGATTAATCTCCTTTGTCAGTGTGTCCTTTGCCATTCCCTATCACTCCTCCCTGAGAGAGACTTCACCCTGATTTATAAGGAAAAGGGGACGGCGTATTCTCTTAGCTACTTCCTGCTGAAAAGGGATGCTGTGAGTTTCAGGGTGAAGATCTTCTATCACTACGGAATGTTGTTATTTTGTTAGATGCTATCTAGTCATAACAACCCATAGAGAATAAACCCCTTTCCTGCCTTGTGCTATCCTCACAGTCCCTACCACACCACACTTAAGCCCATTGCTGCCATCACTGTGTCACTCCATCTCATTGAAGGTCTTACTCTCTTTCACTGACCTATTTTTCCCAAGCATGATGGCTTTTTTCAGGGACTGGCCTCTCTAGATAACATACCCGAAGTATTTGAGATGAAGTCTCCCCATTTTTTCTTTTAAGGTGCACTCTGGCAGTACTTTGTCCAAGACAGAGTAGTTCGTTCTTTTGACATTCCATTATATAGTTAATATTCTTCACTAATATAATAATTTGGATGCCTAAATGGTGCTGTTTGTATCTTCTTAGGTGTTTGATGGTCATTTAAATGTACTCTTTCGTGAAATGGGCTCTTGGACCATTTATTATTAGGTTATTCGTGTTTCTGTTAACTTGTTGGCAGTTTAGATATATTTTGGGGGGTTTTATTATTTGTGTGTGTACCATCAAATCAGATCTGACAGGTACAGGAGCAGATTACCCCTCCTCCAGCAGACCATCTGGTGGATTTGAACTGCATAACTCTGGGATTGCAGTGCAACTTCTTGCCACTAGGCCACCAGAGCTCCTGTATTTTGGTTTTTAGATTCTTGTTGGATATATGGTTTCTGAAGATACCCTTCTAGTAGGTAGCTTTTTACTTTTTTTAAAAAAGTCTTTTGATGAATAAAAGGTTTTGATTTTTAAAAGATCTAGGTGGTTGTGTGTTTTGTTTGTGGGCTTGTTTTTTTTGTTGGGTTTTTTTTTCCTTCTTGCAGACGTAACCTCCTTTGACAACGTGTGCTGAATAGGCCATGGACAACCAAAAGAATAAATAAATTTTAATTGTGTCTTAAAGAGAACAGAGATTGTAAGGATGATACAGGATTGGGCAAGATTTCAATATTGTATATAAATTTGGAGTAGACTTGATGGCTCCTAACAACAGCATCAATCCTTTCTGAGACAATTCTCCCAGGGAAAATTGATGGATATTTTTCATTAAGTCAGGGGTATCTGCTGAGCCAACAGCAGGAAGGACACGCTCCCAAAGCAGTCGGCTCCCTCCCACATAGTCTATGTCACGGTCCTCTGACATCTGACAAGCAATCCTTAGCAAACTGACTCTATTGGTTTTTCCTAATGGTTCATTATCCTCCCAAAGGGAGGATAATTTTGTTTGGCAGCTGGTCCAATTCATTGCTGAGTGACACTGACCAGTTCGTCCTGCTTACAGATCTAGAACATTTACAACACCAGAACATGCTCACTTAGGTGGGAAGCCACTCAGGGCCACTATGTAGATGATCTCACAAATCAGGGCTTGGCTCAGCCTGGAGTTTCTGCCATTCCGAATACCGTCAGCATCTTGTTTGAAGATGGCCATGTAATGTGTCCCAAGAAAGGACAGAGGCGGGAGGGCAGAGTATGGGAGGGCATGAACAGTCAGCTCCAAGGGAAGACCCGGCTCCACCACTTCCTGGCAGTGGGGCCTCGTGTAAGTTGCCCAGTTCTCTGAGCCTCAGTTTCTTCAGTTGAGAATTACAGGTTCACTACTGACTTAGTGGTCAGGCATTGTGATTGTGCTGCCCACCCAAAGGCATGTGGTTCAGTTCCACCAGCTGCTCTCCGAGAGAAAGATGAGCAATCTCATCTCGAGTGATTTACAACCTCTGAAAACCTGCTGGAGGGTCAGCTATGAGTCAGAACCCATTTGATGGGCACATAACAGCAACCTCTCCATTGTCAGGAGGGAGCAGTCCTTGGAAGGGGATATCATGCTTGGAAATGTTGGTGCAGGAGAAGACTACCCTCAATGAGATAGATTAATGCAGTGACCACAACAGTGGACTTGAGCACAGCAGAGGTTGTGAAGACGGTGTAAGATCTGACAGGGTTTCAATCTGTTGTACGTACAGTCAATATACGTCAGAACTGACTCAGTAATGCCTAACCCAACAGAGTGGTCACAACTATTAAAATAACTAAGTAAGGACTCCATTAGACTATGGATATGAAATGCTTAACCCAGTACCTGATCAATCGGCATCTACTTGGTAAGAGGAACCAATGTTGATGGCCATCTAACAAGATAACATTTCATTGAAGACAGTGTTCTTTTTAATTACTATTATTATTCGTTTGCTTACAAAGTTTGTGAACCTTGTGTTTCACTCTATTCTTCTAAGATAATGTTCTTGTCTTCTGTAGACCTCAGGTTATTCAGTGGTTTGTAAAAGTCTTGGAGCTCCAAAACAACTATGAGATATCATCTCACCCCAGTAAGAAGAGCAAAATTTAACAGGACAGCAAACATCAAATGCTGGCGAGGTTGCAGAGAAACTGGAACCCTTATTCACTGTTGGTGGGAATGTAAAATGGTGCAACCACTATGGAAGGCTGTGTGGCGCTTTCCCAAAAAGTTGCAAATAGAAATACCATTTGACTCAGCAGCTCCACTACTGAGAATTTACCTTAATGAAACCATAACTGCCATCCAGGCAGATATTTGCACACCCATGTTTATTGCAGCTGTGTTCACAATAGTAAAGAGCTGGAAACAGCCCAAGTGCCCATCAACAAA
>NW_006399839.1:13017685-13064372 GCF_000299155.1 Elephantulus edwardii | reverse complement strand
CTGGTGGCCTAGTGGCAAGAAGCTGCACTGCAATCCCAGAGGCGCACGGTTCGAATCCACCAGATGCTCTGCCGAGGAAGGAGGGACAATTTCCTCCTGTACCAGTCAGATCTGATTTGACGGCACACACACACACAAATAATAAAGTAAAAATAAAAAAAAATTAAAAAAAGATGTGACTGTCACAGGAGAAGATTGCCCCTCCTTCTCCAGCAGAGTATCTGGTGGATTTGAACCATGCGCCTTTGGAGATTGCAGCATCTTGGGTAGAATCTTGAGGAGACATTTGCTTGTTCCGAGAGAGAGCCAATTAATTTCTAGTATAGCAGTTATTCCCTGTGTCATTGTATTGAGAACTCTTCTGGTTGCAAATGGCAGGGCTGTTACTCAAATGAGCTTTATCAGAGAGAGGGACTGATTGGCTCATAAGATGGGCAAACAAATATGGAAATGGGTTTTAATACTAATGATGATGAAATAATGATAATGGAACTCAAGGTCATGAAATCCACCAGCTCCAGGTATCCTGCCTCTGAACATGTATCTCTCTCTGAGAAGTTCTCGCTCTAACTCATTCTCATTACTGTGGGGTTGAAATGGGCTCAGCTGACCCTCTGCTGGGTTTCAGTGGCTGTAAATTGCAGGAGAGATTGCCCATCTTTCTCCCACTGGGCACTGGTGGATCTGAAACACCGGAGAGACTCAGCCTTCGGGTTAGCAGTGGAACCATGGGTTATGTCACCAGAGCTCCCTTCTGAGAGGTTACAAGACTGGAAACATAAACCCATCGTTTCTGATTCTCACATTCTCCCCTCTCCTACAACCAGCGGCGGTCCCATGTAAAAGAAAAATCCCCAGGAAAAGGTTGATTGGTTCAACATGAGTTCAACAAATCACTAGATGGAGCACAAGTAAGATGCTCGATAGCTCCCTGGGATTCTCTTGTTTGCAGCAGAGAAAGAAGCAATTCCAAGAAGGGGAAGGTGCTAAGCAAACAGACAGCACAAGACATTTATAGTGAAAACTCCATAGAGGCCTCCAGGCAAAGCACAGCTTCAAAACCACACTCAGAAGCCAATCAGGCACAGGCCTATTGTTAGGTGCCATCGAGTCGCCTGGCACCCACAGCAACCCTACTATGTACAGCAGCTCTGAAGCCTGCCCTGTCCTGAGTCAGACTCACTGATTCTGACACACCTGACCCCATTGCCCCAGTCACTGTATCAATCTGTCTCATCCCAGGTCTTCCTCTCCTGCACTGACCCTCCACCCTTCCAAGAATGATGTCCTTCTCCAAGGGTCAGTTCCTCCTAGCCACGTACCCTAAGTATGTGAGATGGAGCTTCAAAATCCTAGCCTCCAAGAAGAGACCTGGTTTCACCCTCTCCAAGACAGACTTATTTTGTTTTCTTGGCAGTCCATGGTATGTTAAGTGATCAAAAACACAGAGGAATGACTCTTTAGAACAATCAATCCTACAAGACCAAAAGGACAGTGTTCCTCTGGGGAGAAAGGCCAGAAGACAGGAAGGTTTAAGAAAGAAGGATGAATACAATTAGTAAAACTATGAAGAGGATGAGTGTTGTTACAAAGTGGAGATTATAATTAACATCATGAAAAATGTATAACTCATGCAATTGAATGGAAAAATCCATTTGCTCTGTAATCTTTTGTTCAAATCACCATGTTTTTAAAACCATACACATACTGAGAAGCACATTAAGTGACCATTGTCTATTTCCCCCCCTAATAAATTTGTTCACTGTAGTCTTCATTACAGGTGATGTAGCTATAGGAGTCTTCTCATTTTAGGAAGCTCATCAAAGAGGACATAGGCAGAATCCAAAATAGGTTGTTCAAGCCCCCCCACGATCTTGGTGAAACATGTACTTTCCCAGGTTGCCCTGGTTACTGGGGGGAAGATGAGATGAGGAATGCCTATTTCTCTAAGGTTCTCTGATATGAAGTTGATGAAGCTGATGGAACCTCCTGAGAAACTACGCGCCAGGCAGGCCAGCTGTCACAAGGTCATAAAACCAAAGAGCCTAGCACGTTACCAAGCCCCTGGTCTGTGCCCAGGACCTACAGCATGAAAGATCAGGCAACTGGTCTGAGGCCCGCTGATAGCAGGTGGTGGGAAGCTGGGATGCTTCCTCAGTCCTGTGCCATCTTGGGGATGACATCTAGCACTTCTCTTACCCCTCCCCGCACTTCCTTCCTCAGTCTTCTCACGGAAGGAGAACAAATAACAGCCACCATCTTTTCCTTTTATAAGCACTTTGATTTTTATTGCACAGAAGCAATTGAAAGTAGACTTCAGTGGAAAAGTGCGCCCTGGCATGAGTCAGTGGCCAGCACCCCGCCCCGCCTGCTCCAGCTCTTCCAGGAGGGAATGCTCTGGGCAAGGGCTTGACCACTCCTTTGGAAAAAACAGAAGGCATTCGGGAGTAGGTTAAGACATCTCAAGCAGAATGCGTTTCTAACTGCTCATTCATTATTGCGGTCATCTGTCAATTGCACATACAAGAGATAAATGCACTTATTTGGAAAGGAGAGGGGAAGAGTTTTTATAGTCAAGTGTTTACGTATGGCATTCGGCGTATATCACATTCAGCTACATAAAGCTATCATAATTGTCCATCCCCTGGGGAGGATTTGGGGGGCTGGGAGTTGCCTCTCTGGCTAACATAGTGCTAATAGAAATTCCTGTTTGGTGAGGGAGGGGCCCATCATCTAAGCAGAGTTTCTTAAATAAAGGGAGAGGAGGAAAAAGAAAAAGTCATTCCGCTGACCCACGAGCTCCCACCCCTCCTGAGTTTCTTTGGCTGCTCCGGATACGCGCGTGTCCCTGATTTACTTCTCCTTGGCGGCCTTGTCCTCTGGAGGCCTGCTGTCTTTGTGGTCTGTGCTGGAGGACTTCTCTGCCTTCTCCGTCTTGGGTTTGCTGGGCTTGACCGCCTCCTTGCTGGGCTCTTTGACGACAGTCTTTTCCTCCTCTTTAGCTTTGGCCTCCGTTTGGGGCTTTTCTTCAGGCTTCTTGGCCTCTGTGGCCTTCTCCTCCTTGGCGTCTCCTTTTCCCTCCTCCTTTTTAGGCTTTTCTGGTTCTTTGTCTGCAGGCTTGCTGGCTTCTTTGGCCTTGGCCTCCTCTTGCTCCTTCTTGGCCACGTCCTTCTCCACCTTGGCAGGAGCTTCCTTCTCCGGGACCGCTACCTTTTTCTTATCTTCCGTCTCTTCCTTCTTGGCTTCACCTGTGGGTTCTTTGGGCTTCTCGACAGCTGGTTCCTTCTTCTCCTGCATCTCAGATTTTGGGGTCTCCTTCTTGGGTACCTCCTCTTTCTTGCTGTCCTCAGTTTTTGGTGCAGCTGGAGTTTTTTCTTCCTCTACCTTCTTTGGAGGCTCTTTGGCTTTAACTTCCTGGGGCTTCTCCTCTTTCACGGGGGACTTTACCTCTTCCTTCTTTGGGGCCTCCTTCTCAGGAGCCTTGGTCTCCTCCTTCACAGGTGATTTGACCTTCTCTGGGGACTTAACCTCCTCTTTGATGGGCGATTTGGCCTTATCAGGAGACTTGCTATCTGCAGGGGACTTGACTTCCTCCTTCACTGGTGTCTTAGCTTCTGGGGACTTCTCATCCAGAGGCTTGGCTTTCTCAGGGGACTTGGCCTTCTCTGGGGACTTGACATCTACTGGGGATGTAGTTTCTTCCTTCACTGGAGACTTGGCCTTCTCTGGGGACTTGGCCTTCTCTGGGGATTTGACCTCAGCTGGAGATTTGGCCTCTTCTTTCACTGGAGTCTTTGCTTTCTCAGGAGACTTGACCTCAACCGGGGACTTTGCCCCTTCCTTCACGGGGCTCTTTGCCTTCTCTGGGGATTTGGCCTCCGTGGGCGACTTGGCTGTTTCTTTCACTGGGGACTTGGCTTCTTCCTTCACTGGAGACTTGGCTTTCTCTGGAGATTTGACCTCAGCTGCAGGCTTGGCTTCTTCCTTCACAGGGCTCTTGGCCTTCTCAGGAGACTTGACCTCTGCTGGCGATTTTGCTTCTTCTTTCATGGGGGACTTGGCCTTTTCTGGGGACTTTACCTCAGCTGGGGACTTTACCTCAGCTGGTGACTTGGCCTCGTCCTTCTCTGGAGACTTCACCTCAGCTGGTGACTTGGCCTCCTTCTCTGGAGATTTGACCTCAGCTGGTGACTTGGCCTCCTTCTCTGGAGATTTGACTTCGGCTGGTGACTTGGCCTCGTCCTTCTCTGGAGACTTCACCTCGGATGGTGACTTAGCCTCGTCCTTCTCTGGAGACTTCACCTCAGCTGGTGACTTGGCCTCTTCCTTTGCAGGAGACTTGGCCTTCTCTGGAGATCCAGATTCTTCTTCTGGAGATTTTGCTTCCTCTTCTCCCCCTTCTGCTTCCTCCTCTTCTCCCTCTTCTTCCTCCTTGCCTTCCTCCTCTTTGTCCTCCTTGTCTTCCTCTTCGGTTACTTCTTCAGTCACTTGGATCTCCTCGGTCTGCTCCTCCACAATCACCGTTTCTTTCTCTGACTTCTCTACCACCTTGATCTTCTCTTCACTCTTGACCTTTATGTGGGTGGAGACGGAGGGAACTTTGGGAAGTGCTTCAGGAAGGGAGAAAGGACTCGGGCCAAAGCCAATCCGACACTCTTCTCCCTCCAGGAGTTTTCTGCAGAAAGGATAATGAAAGACATGAGCACTGACTCATCACAGATTTGTCACCTTAGGGTCTTCCCAGGTTACCATGAAGGTTCATGGTAGTTAATGATATGAGTGTTGGCCAACGAATGTAAAGTAGATACTCTTGAGACTAGAGATGTTCCCTTAGCAAATAATTCCAGTGTCCACCCAAAGGGGTTGCTTTTGTTTAATGAGGCTAAAATGAAAACTATTTTGCCTTCTGAAATACAGCTCTCAAGAGCGAGCTCTTATATGAACCAAACTTATTTTTTTTTTTAATTCCTCAATTAAAATTTGACTCAAAAGAATGCTGGACACCCAATAAAGTTCCTTTTATCTCTCTCTCTCTCTCTCACACACACACACGAATGCTGGGCTCCCGAGCAAACAACTCTACATTTGTCAATTTCTATTTAAAGGGTCTTGGAATGCTTCCAAAGGAGCTCCAGTGGCCTAGTGGGGAAGGAGTTGTACTGCCAGCCCAAAGGCAAGCAGTTCAGATCCAACAGTTGCTCCACAAAAGCAAGATGAACAATCTCCCGTGCGATTTATGGCCTCTGAAAACTCCCTGGAGGGTCAGCTATGAGTCAGTCTGGACTCGGCAGTGCACAACAACAATGGCAAAAACAGAATGTTTCCATGTGAATTTTAGAAGTCTCCTGTCACCTATGTTCTCAGCTTTAAGTTTCCATTTTCAACTTTGCTATCCACTGGATGGGCGATTGTGGTCAAGTAACTTAAACTCTGTTGTTGTTTTCTTTTAAAAAATAACCAAAAACACCATAAATCTGTATTCAATCTTCAATCCTGACAGAAAGGGCAAGAATTTTATTTTTGCATCTGTGCTAGAAACCTGAAAAATAGAGACGATCAAGTCCTTTAAGCCTCAGATTCCTCGACGGTGAAAGGGCATCATAAAAGTGCTACTTCAAAGGGAACTCTGGTGGCCTAGTGGCAAGAAGCTGCACTGCAAACCTGAAGGCACGTGGTTCAAGTCCACCAGATGCTCTGCTGGAGAAGGAGAGGAAATCTCTACCTGTGCCAGTCAGATCCAAATCAATGATACACAACAAGAAAAAAAAAAAGAGTGCTACTTCATAAGGTTGTTTCATTGTGATGAATACAAGGGACTTAGACTGCTTTCCTCAGAGTAAGTGTAGGGGTTACGAGTGCTGCTTAAATTAAAAGGCCAGGAATCTTGTTTAAAATGTTGACCTGATTCAAAAGGTTTGAGCTGAGGCTTAGACTCCACCTTTCCAACATGCCCTGAGATTATACAGATGCTGCTGGCTCAGAGACCATATCTGAAGGATCAAGACTAAAAGCCAAGGGTGGGAGACAGAAACATTGCCCAGTAACTGAGGCAGGTCTTGGGGGCTCCGGCCTGCTCCTTAGCAGGAAGCAGCCAAGTGGAGCTGAAGCGCACTGACTGCTGTCAAGTTGGACCTGACTCAAGAGTTTTTTGGAGACTCTGGCCTTTGGGTTAGGAGCTTAGCTCCCTACAGACTAGGCCACCAGAGCTCTTGAAGCTTAAACTAGCAGGTCTCATTCCTTGGGGCTGACTGTCTGACAGTTAACGTCTACCATGGCAGCCCAGTGCTGCCTGTGTTACCTGATTAGCTCATGAAATCCAACAATCCCATGACGTGGCTACTTATGAACACCCCTATTTTATGTCAGCAGGAAACAAATGCTCTGAGAGCTAAGAAACTCTGAAGATCAGAGTTATAAAGGCATTTGACCACTCAAGCACTCCTTCCCTGGAAAGCAGGCCTCTCTGGCTGGCTGACTGTGGGAAAGCAATTTGAACCCTCCAAGTCACTGTCAAAATGAAAAGAAGTCACGCACAAGATTTGTACCACGAAGACAGGCAGTTGCTTAGCTGGGGAGTGCGTTGCAACCCAAGGCTTAGCTCCTTATCAGAGCTCAAGGGTTGGTCCCCACCACCCTGCAGGCCCCTGGCCCACCTCACCTGTAAGCAGCAATCTCAATATCCAGAGCCATCTTGACATTGAGCAGGTCCTGGTACTCCCGAAGCTGGGCTGCCATCTCCCACTTGGTGTTCCTCAGCTCCGTGTCCAGCTGCTGGATGGCCTCCTGAGGAGGGGGGAACCGCACACATCACATGTCCGCCAGAGCCAGGCCCACGCCGCCTGAGCACATGGTACAGCTGAGCCAAACCAGAACAGTACTGCCCAGCCGGGGCTCATCAGACCCAGCTCCCACCCTGTCGGAGAAGGGGGACCTCTCATTTGTGGGCAAGGAAACCACCTGGAGCAGAAATCCTCCTGCCTCTGATTTCATCCTGGGGAAAGGTCCGGAAGGAAATGCACCAGATGCAAACAGTGGTTCTCCCTGGTTGGTGGGATCATGTGGGATTTTGTTCGGGAATCTCTTAAATGTTCAGTAACAAATACAAGGTCTTTGTCATTGTTACGTGCCATTCAGTCACCTGCAGTTCATAACAACTGTATGTACAACAGCTCTGAAGTCTGCCCTATTCGGAGCCGTCTCACTGACTTCCACACACCTCCTCCCACCACCCCAGTTACTGTGGCAATCTGTCTCCTCCGTGCTCAGGCGGTTAGTCCTTCTTTGCCTTCCGTCATTTCCCTAATGCCCCAAAGCACCTGTCACAGGACAGGACTCAATTAGCATCTGTGGATAACTGTGACACAGGAAGTGCACTAAGCATGGTCGAACTTCTCTGCTGACCCCAGCCGCGCAGGCCAGGCTACTGTACCCACCCTCTAAGGTGAACTGTTACGCTGTTGAGTACTGTAAAGTCAGAAATGACGCATGCCAACCCTCCAGCGGTTTTCAGGGGCAGTAAATCACAGTGGAGGAGACTGCCCATCTTTCTCTCACAGAGCAGCTGGTGGATTCGAACCGTGTACCTTTGATTGGCAGCACAACTCCTTACCACTGAGTCACCAGAGCTCCCTAAAGTGAATTGTTCTGGGGATTTTCATTTTCTCCTTTTTCTATTCCCCCCAACCAGGTATTATTTACATTTTTTTATAAAGTGACATTTCTTTCACCAATCGCCTTTATAGGGGGACTCTGCCACAGCTGTCCCCAAGCTATGCAGACTCAGGGGGGTACAGTGGTTACCACTTCGTGCCTGCTCACAGTGGCCATGATATAGCTGAGCTCACTCTTTAGCTGTTTAGATTTGGGGTACCTCTGAGCTGCTGCACAAACAGATATATACATACCCACATTAACTGCACCATTAGTTACAATAGCAAAGACATGGGAAGAACTCAATTGTTTGTCAATAGATGAAAAGGTAAAGAAATGCTAGCACATTCATTTCATCTTCATAGTTTTTGAAAGCAAACAGCCTCCCCGCATCCCATTGGTTTAGAGCTCTTGAGCTGTGGTGTTGGAGAAGAGTGTTGAATATACCACGGACTGCTAAGAGGGTGAAATCAGGCTGCTCCTTGGAGGCAAGGATTCTGAATCTCCATCTGACACACTTTGGACATGTTGCAAGGAGGGACCAGTCCTTGGAGAGGGACATCATGCTTGAAAGGGTGGAGAGACAGCACAAGAGAGGAAGACCCTCGATGAGATGGATGGACTCAGTGACTGGGGTAACAGGGGTAGGTGTGTCAGAGACAATAAGATTGGCACAGGATCGAGCAGGGTTTGGGGCTGTTGTATATTGTGTCACTAAGAGTCACAGGCAACTTGACGGTACATAACAACACTACTGACTTAGACAGGCAATACTTTGCCTGGAGTCAGAAAGCTAGAATAAACCTGGTGAATCTAATTCCAAGGCTCATGCTCTTAACAACAATCTTGCTCAAAGAGATCCTGGGTCACCCAACCAGGTGAAGCCATTAGAATCTCTGTCCCTGCTCACCTGGTAGGATGCGATGTCAGCCTGATGCCGGTCCTCCAGCTCGGAGCGCTGCCTCTCCAGCGAGTCTTTGGTGCCTTTGAGGGCCTCCAGCTCTGTGGTCCTGGACTGCAGCTGACGCCTGTACTCTGTGATCTCCTCCTGCGCGGAGCGCATGGCATCTGTATTCACCTTGGCTGCCTCCGACAGTCGGTCCAACCTCACTAGAGGAAGAGGGGATGTGGCTGAGTCAGACACCCTCGGACTTAAGTTCTCATGGCCAGATCTGAAAGGACACTGGGTTGAGATCTCGCTGTGTGCCAGGTACTAACCTTCCCACTTAACTCATCACATCCTATGTGACAGGCAAGTGACTGCTGCCCAAGACAGCCACTAAATGGTGGTGGTGGTTGTTGTGATTGTTGTTATGTGTGGTCGAGTCAGAACTCATAGCTGACCCTTCAATTTTCAGGTGCTGTAAACTGCATGAGAGGACACTGCCCATCCACAGAGGAGCTGGTGGATTAGAACCATGCATCTTTGGGCTGACAGCACAGCTCCTTACCACTAAGCCACCAGAACTCCCAAGTAAATGGTTGTTGTTGTGTACTGTAAAGTTGTAACCCTCAGTGGGTTCTCAGAGGCAGTTAAGTGCATGGGAGGAGGTTGTCCATCTTTCTAGCTGGTGGATTCGAACCATGTGCCTTTGGGTGGCGAGTGCAACTCCTTCCACTAAGCCACGAGAGCTGCCTAGTTAATAAGACAACTCAAAGGGGAGCTCTGATGGCCTAGTGGCAAGGAGCTGCAACTACAATCCCAGAGGCGCATGGTTCGAATCCACCAGATGCTCTGCCGGGGAAGGAGGGACAATCTCCTCCTGTAACAGTCAGATCTAATTTGATGGTACACTCACACAAAAATTAAAAAAAAAATTAAAATAAAAAATAAGACAACTCAAAACAACCTCAATTTATTGCCATCAAGTCAGAACCAACTCATGGCTAACCTTTCAGTGAGTGTTTGGAGCCTCTAATTTGCACAGAAAGGAACTGCCCATCTCTCTCCTGCAAAGCAGCTAGGGGGATTTGAACCTCCAGAGAGGTGGGTTAGCCCTGCAACTCCCTGTGGAGAGTGGGACCCAAATCCAGTATCTGGCTCTAATGATAAGACTCTGCCTTCCCCAGCTCAGGCTCCATCAGCTCTATGGGGCAGAGAGTACCCCATTTCTGCCTGGTCCAGCTGCGGAGCAGAAAATGGCAGTGTCTGAGTTCAGATGTGATACCTGGTCTATCTATAGGCTTAACTCTTAAGTTTGAGGTTTATAGCTTGAACAAGTCAGTGAGCCTATGACCTCTGCAGGCTTAAGCAATTGGGCTGTCATGTCACCACCCTCCCCCTTCTCTGCAGGCTTCTGTACAGGACCCAAGGTCACCACAGGGTCTGGGTCTCTCTGGTCCAGCCTATACCTGGATGCGCATCCCCCTTAGCCAACATAGGTCACCTCCTGATCCCTGTGGGGCCCACGGAGCTCTGGAGACTATAGGGTATTGCTCCTGAGAGCGCACACCGTGAACCACCAGACCTGTACAAGGGCCTGGATCTGGCAGCCTGGTAGTCAGGAGCCCAGGGTGGAGTCTAGGTGCAGAGACAGGGGAGGGATGTCACTGCGGAAAGTAGGGAAGGACATGCCCTGGAGCCCCAGCTTTCCAGGCTCCCCCTGCTGGAGCCCGCACAGACTCAGCTACCATTCAGCCGGCTGAGGATCTTCATCCATTTTGGGTCTTAAACTCTTCTGAAAAATGTTGTAGCCTCTACACTCTACCTCCAGACAAATGCATCAAGTTCTACCAGTAGCTTCCAGAGCTTTCACGGACATCCCCAGATGAAGAAACCCAGTGGGTTTACCAATACACAATCCCACCCTGCAACCTTTCAGTCCCTAAAGAAATGAAGGCCACTAAAGGCAAAGATTGGTCAAGGTTGCAGCCGCAGCCTGGGGAGGAGAAGTGGAGAAGAGGCGGGCTTGGGAGAGCAGAGGAGGAGCATTAAAGGGTATGGTGGTCAGGCTCAGAGAAAGTCGCTATTGGTGCCCTTCTTTCTGAAAGTATAAGGTAATAATTTCCCTCTTTCATTCCAAACCTTGAGGGGTGCGCAGGGAAGAGCAGGGATGGTGGGCAATGGGATTGGCTAGGTTGAAAGCTAGGGGGTCCCCTGTTGTGTGCAGCAAACGAGGATGGGAAACAAGGGGCAGAGAAAGTAAACTACTGAGAAAGGTGGAGCGACACTCCCCAGCATCTACAGACCTCAAGCCTTTGGGGCTGCAGGAGGGATTTTGATGTGGGGAGCAGAGGGGTGCAGCCGAAGGGCGGGTCTAAGGACTTTGGAGTCAAAGGAAAGCCCAGAGTTGGGGGTGTCCACAAGACCCAGACTGAAGCCTATTAATGAAGCAGGGAGGAGGATGCACTTCTCAGGGGAAGGTGAAAGACACGCCCTCCCCGCAGAGCCAACGTGCGCCCCTCTGGTCGTGCCCCTTCCCGCAAGCCTGCGCACCTCGGAACCACTCCTCTGACTGCAGCGTGCTCTGCACCGCGTGGCCCTCGAGTTGCGCGCGGATCTCACGCAGCGCCGACGTCACGTCGCACTTGAGGGCATCCCGCGCTTCGGCCTGCGCCTGCGCCTGCGCAGCGCCGCAGCCCTGGATCTGGCCGAGCAGCTCGCCCACCTCTTCCTGGTGGTGGCGCCGCAGGTAGCCACACTCTTCCTGGAGCGCCTGCGCTTTCTTCTGCAGCTCCACGCGCGCCGCCTCGGCCTCCTGCGCGTAGCGAGCCAGGGCGCGCGCCGCCGCCTCGGCCTCTTCCCGCTGCCGGGCCTCGTCGTCCAGGCGCTGGCGCACGTGTGCGATGTCCTCCAGCAGGTGCTCCTGCTCCAGGCGCAGCTGGCCGCGCGCAGCGCCCAGGCGCAGCACAGCGCCGCGCATCTCGCGCACCTCGCGCTCGTACAGCTCGCCCATGGCGGCGCGGCCCGCCTGCTGCTGCCTCAGCGCCGCCGCCTCGCCCTCCAGGCTGCGGTTGTGCGCCTCGAGCTGCCGCACCTTGTCGATGTAGCCGGCGAAGCGGTCATTCAGCACCTGCAGCTGCTCCTTCTCGCTGCGCGCCGCCGCCGCCGCCACCACGCAGCCCTCGGGCCCGTTGCTCAAGGTGTCCAGCGAATCGGTGCTCGAGGTGGCGGGGGCGCTGCGGAACCGGCTCGGAGAGGCGGACACGGAGCTCGCGGAGGCCCTCGCCCACGAATGGAAGCCACTGGACGAGCTGGCCGCCGAGCGCGCACCGCCCTTGCGGCTCGGGGAGTAGTACAGGCCGCTGCCTCCTGGCAGCGGCGCGAACGGGGAGCCCAGCAGCGCATCGGCGCCGCTGAAGCTCATCATGGTCGGAGCAGGTGCGGGCCAAGGGCCGCGGGCGGAGCGGGAGGGCGAGCCGGACCGGGGCGGACTGCACTGCGGCAGCACCCGGGATGCCGGCCCTTTTATAGCAGCTGAACCGGCCCCTCGGCAGTGGGGGGATGGGGGTGGTGAGCCCCGCCCTCTCCGCCTCCTCCCCTGGTGGCCCGGCCTGGCCGGCTGCTGCTGCTCCGCAGTGAGAGGGGCGGGGCAGGGGGGACCCCAGAGTGACGGGGAAAGAGCGAGCCACAGAACAGTTGAGCTTGGTGACAGAAGACCCCTGGAGTGAAGAGGACTGACCTGGACTCCGAGTGGTTGTCAGTAGACCCCTCACTTCTATCCCTGCGTATTGGAAGGGGACTTGGAATGGGAAGATGACAAGGATACCATTATGGGAATGAGGGTGGCCCCTGTATGAGCGACAGAAGACCCCTGAGAAGGGGAGTCCGTGGGAAAAGAGGAGCCCTGCATGAGAGTGACACAGGGTTTGCCTTCTAGTTAGGAGGGTCCCCAGAAAAGGGAGTGCAGACTTGGTATGGCTGGCCCAGAACCCAACAAAAAGCAGGGCAACCCTCGTGGAAGGAGGGTGAATCAGAGGAGAGTGGAGACGGGGACCCCTGGATGGAGCCCTAATTCTCTCCCCTAGAGAGAGCTCTAGAAAAGCATAGGAAATTCTGTATTTAACTAAGAAATAAAGGAGGGGGCCCTGGGATTCGGGAGGACAGTAAGACAACCCCAACTGGAGTGTTAGTAACGCTGCAGAAAATGGAGAGGGGGAGGCCTCAGGTACAGTGTTACCCGGATAGTTTAGCGCATACCCGGATAGTTTAGCGCAGCCCCAGGAGAGAGGGGCTGGAGACCCTACACTTGTCTCCTGCAAGGTGCAGTAGGTACAGTGAGGGGGCTGAGTAGACACGGAATATGAGCGGAAAGTGGAGGGCAAAGAAGTCAGAGTGAGGGTGCTTCAGAGGACAGGACGGGAAGTTGGGAGACCCCACTCGGAGTTCCTTGCTGACCACTGGCTCCGGTGGCTGTACTGGGTGGGAGAGGTGACCGGTGTGCTAGAAGTCACTCAAACTGGAGGTCTATATACAGGGGTCAGCTTTGCTTTTTGCCTGCTGTGTGACCTTGGACAGGTTGTGTCCCTCCTCCCTCCACAAATGATGTCTGCATTTGTCCAGTGAGGGACTCTTGCCCTGGGAGGCAGTCTGTAACTCTAGATTCCCAAGTGCTCCGGCAGCTTCAGCTTTGGGAGTGTGGGAACCGAGGTACCCCATGGACCAGGCAGCCACAAAACGGGGAACTTTCTCTAGACAAAGAAGTTCATCTTCCTCCCCCTCATCACCTGCTCCCCTTCTGTTCTACCTTAGATAAGTGGACACCTAGATCCCCTGCAGATGGTGGGATACTTTTGGGGTAGCAAAGTTCCACCTGTCTTAACAGCCCTTGGGGTCTGTCACCGACGTGGTTTGGATGAGAGGAGAAACTAAAGGCATTATGTGGCTTTTTGGAGTTATTTTAGATCACATTTAAATGTCTCGGGAGTGAGGGTGGCATTGCAGTGCTGCTTCAGCACCGGGGACAGCACTTGTCCCTTGCTGGGGAGGAAGGGGTTAAGCTCTGCTTCTGCCTTGGGGGTGGGGCTGTGACTTTGGAACTCTAGCTTGCTTTGGCAGAGTGTTAAGGGGGTTGGGGGGGCTGCAGTGAGAAGGTGATTGGAACTTGGCACCTCAACTTCCTAGTAGGGGTCCAGTCCTATCCCCTGTTAAGTTTTCCTGCGCACTTTCCTGGGCTGTTCGGCTTCTTCATTGGGGGCTTTAAGGACTTTTGGTGATGTCTGAACTTTGAGGCCCCTTGAAACCAATATAGACCTTCCCTCTTTATTTGAGTCTCCCCAAGGCAGTTTTTGCAACCTGTACAGCACTCCTGGTTTACCCTGGTTTTTCTTCTGTAAAGTCCTTAGAACCGGACAGACCTGGAAAGATCTCAGCCAGTTCCATTCTCCTTTTTTTGCCCTTGGCCCCATCCCCCGCCCCAATTGTGAGCAGAGGAAGCTCCTCGGAGCTGGAGAAGTGGGGTGCTGTCTCTTTAACCACGTTCCAATGGAAGGGAAGTGCGCTGGGGAGGTGGGACAAGGGGGAAGGGAATTTCTGGTTCCGCATGGAGGAGCAGGACATGATGAGGCATTTTTTTCCCTTCGCATGTAAAGATCCAATTTGCTCCAGTTTTCAGGGGGGAAAGGGATGGTTGGCAGGTGGTGCTGGGAGAGCATAGGTAAGTAGCCAGTCTGATACATCTGAGAGTGGCATTTAGGGGTCTTGGACAGTGTCCCCTAGCTCTTACATGGCTCGCCATTTACTTGTCATTCTTCTTGGAATTTTGCCATAGAGCTTTATTCCCTTAGGATTTTCAGAATGCAGCTAAGTATGCTAGGTGTGGGGAGGTTGACTAACTGCAAGGAGAAAAGAGAAGGGCTGGGTTACAGAGGAGAGGGATTCTACTGAGACTAGAGGCCACAGTCATCAGGTCTTGAGTGTCTGGGGATTTCAGGAAACCCCAAATATGACTCCTGTGACTGGGAAAATGGTGAGATCAGTTCCCAAAGGGCCCTTCAGACTCAGGTCCAGGAAGCTGTCCTTGGCCTCCTTGACCTCCACATGTAGTTAGCAGGCCCCTCCTGTGGGTTGCCATGGTCCCCATTGCTGGCAGCCAGCATGACACCATTCTGTTGTCCTTGCGTGCACGCATGAATGCATAGATACATTCCATCAATTCTCCAGCCAAATCTGTGATATAGAAGGGACTAGGATGCACATCGTGCTTACTGAAACTGAGAAGGACCTGAAGCACTTGCTGCAGAAGGTCAAGGACTTCAGCCTTCAATATGGATTGAAGTTCAACATCAAGAAAACAAAGATTCCCACCCTGGGCTGATTGGCAGCATCATGGTAGATGGTGAAGAGACTGAGATTGTTAACAGCTTTAGTTTTCTTGTCTCTACAGTCAACACTCTTGGTACCAGCGGCCAGGACATCAAAAGACTAATTGCGCTGGGCCAAGTCTGCTATCAGGGAGCTCTTCTGAGTACGAAGAGCATTGATGTCAGTCTGAAGACTAAGGTGCTCCAGATCAAGGCCATAGTCTTCACAGTTGCTTGCTATGCATCAGAAAGCTCCACAGTAATAGAGAATTGATGCCTTTGAGCTGTAGTGCTGGAGAAGAGTATTGAATATAGCAGGGACTGCTAGGAGAACAAACAGATTTGGCCCAGAGACGGTGAAACCAGGCTGCTCCTTTGAGGCAAAACTCAGGCTTTGTCTGACATACTTTGTTTCAAGGAGGGACCAGTCCTTGGAGAGGGACTTCATGCTTGGAAGGCCGGAAGAACAGCACAAGAGGTGTGTCAAAGACAGTAAGGTTGACACAGAATAGAGCAGGTTTCATAGGGTTGCTATGCGTTGCAAGCAACTCATCGGCACATAACAACAACAGGAATTATCCGTTGGGACTCAGACCACTTTCACTTTTCTTGTTCTTTTCATTTGCAAAATTGAGTAGAGAACAATACATTCATTCATCCTTCAAACATAGGCATAGACTAGACACTGACATTACAAAACTCTGTAACCTTCCCCAGATTGTCTCCCTGGGTCAAGGATTTTCTGATCTTTCCAGAATCCAAGTTTAACATCTCCCAAACGGAATATCTCATGGACTGCCAAAAGAATAAATAGATCTTTTCATTTGGCGAGGGTGCAGCCAGAGGAAGGCAAAGGTGATACAGCTTTGTCTCACATACTTTGGGTGTGTTGCTAGGAGAGGCTATTCCTTGCAGAGGAACATCATCCATAGAAAAGTGGAGGGTTGGCAAAGAAGAGGAAGACCCTCAGCCAGGTGGATTGACACAGTGACTATAGCAATGGGCTCCAGCGTGTCAGAGGTTGTGAGGATAGGACAGGGCAGAGTTAGTATCTGTTGTTCTTAGGGTCACTGTGAGTCATTCTCAATGGTTCCTAACAGCAGCTCCCAAAGTACCTTCAAGGATGATGATCGATGTCTCCCCAGTGAAAGACAAGAGAGCAGGGTATTCATGGCCAGGGTTTTAAGCAGGGTTTTTCAGTCTGTTAATCCCAGAACCTAAGGTTGGTGAAAAGCATTAGAAGTTTTTAGGAAATGAGAGTGTGCTAGGTCTCATACTCACTTGATGCCAAGCCCTTTCTTGGCCCAAGTGCCTCCCAGGACAGGGGTCCAGTGACCTATGCTGGAGTCCCAGCATTGAGCCTCTGCAGGATCATGTCTGCGGGTGAAGGGTAACCAGGAAAGTTGCTCATTAAAGGCAGCCTGGTCTTGTGATCTTCACTCTATTTGGTCAGCAGCTTCTGTATTAGACCCTCTGTGAGCCCCAGGGTCTCAGGAAAATGAGACTCTAATGAGAATGAGCCCTGGGGGAGGGTATCCAGCAGAGAGAACACAGTCATTACCATTACGTTGACTCCTCTCAGACCTTCCTCTCTGGGCAGGGGTCTTTTTTATGGAGGGGTAAACAGGCTAAGGGGTCCTGGTGGCACTGTGGTTAAGGCATTTGGCTGCTAACCCAGAGGTCAGACCCACCAGCTGCTCTACAGGAGCAAGAAGCGACAGTCTGCTTCATTGTAAACATTTATAGCCTCTGGTGGTTTCACTCTCCTCAAGGTCAAGGTCATTGTGAGATGGAAGTGGGTCACCTGTTTTGACTTAGCCATAGAGCAGAGGGGGGGCACACATCTCAGACCATCCAGGCCCAAGCAGGTGAGAGTACCCAGGAGAGCCCCATTTCCTCTGTGTGGTAGAGGTCCAGGTGGCCTGGAAGTGGAGGAATGAGAGGTCTCAAAGAGGGACTGCAGCATTCTGGGATTCAATGGGACCCGTGACCACTCTTGGTGCATCCTTTATCCAAGGGCATGGACTGTCCCGTGTCACTGTATCACCTCTGCAGGGACTACTGTTTGAGGTGCTTTTGCTGAGCTCCTCAGTCCCTTTTCCTGCTTTATTTTTCACAAACGAACATAACTGTTCTGACGTACCACCATGTGGTATGTCTTCTCTTGTCTCTACACAGTAGAATGAATGCAAGCTCCAAAAAGCCCGGGACTTCTCTTCTTTTATTCCCTGGTGATTTCTCCAGTGCTTGGACCAATGGCTGCCATGCAGTAGATGCTGCGCTAGCAGTTGAATGAATGGCTGCAGGAGCCCCTGTCTGAAGGCTGATGACTGCTTGGCATTTCAGCACCTGCTGTCTGGACAGCTCCCTCAGAGGCGGTCCATCTACATAGTAGTGACTGGAAAAGGTGGGTTTGAATGTATGGCCCCTCAGTCTGACTCCAAGTTAGGAACCTTGCACTCCAGCTATGTGCTCACCTGTGCCGGAGCCCTGCCCAAAACATTGTCTACAAACACACTCCACTCTTAGTATTTAATCCTTTTCTGTATTCAGCAGTCATATATGTATGTGCTGGGTCTTGAGAGAGTTTTGGTGGCTAAGGCGGGTAAGGAATTGCGCTGTCAACGTTAAGGTATGGAGTTCTAATTCACCAGCTGCTTTGCAGGAGAAATATGGGCAGTCAATTGCCATGTGATTTATTGCCCCAGAAAACCCTCTGGAGGGTCAGCTATGTGTCAGTCCCAACTCTATAGTACGTGACAAGAACTCTAAAACCTTGAGCATTTCACTCTCCCTGTCTCTAGTGTTCACTCAGCCCCCATTCTCCCCTTTCTGTCCCGCAGCCTCTCTCTTTCTTCCTGTGTCACAGCCCTCTCCAAGTTCCTATGATTTCTGTTCTCCTTTTCTTTGTCCCCTCCCCCTCCTTAGAGTGCCCTATTTTTCCACCAGGCTTAAATAGGATTTAAAGTTACAGGGGCAGCCTCCCTATTCCTACTCCCTTCATGCAGCAAGCAGAACGATGTACAATTTTGCATAAGTCTCTCATCTTATGTCCTTTCTCAGTTTTAACCACCAGGGGACCTGCCTGTAGCTGATGAAATCCTGCAATGGGGCAGTGGCAATAGGACTGTACTGGGTGAGGTTCTAGGCTCTGCTGCAGAGACCAAGAACTGAGGGAAGGGGATCCATCCCTCCACCTGCATGTTGCAGGAATTTCTGAACGAATGGGTTTTGGGCTAGAAGAGAGGTGGCTCCTTGGTCCTTCCTAAGTGACCTGCATCTAGTGATTGAGGGGGATTGTGAGTTACAAACGGTCTATAGCTATGGGGCTGTCAGTATTGGTATTAGCCAGAAAAATCTGTCAGGGAGCTCTCCAGGGTGCTGAAGAGCAACGATGTCAGTCTAGCGACAAAGGTGTGCCTCATCTAGTAATCTTGCAATTACTTGTTATGTATCAGAGAGCTGGACAGTGACTAAGGATGACAGAAGAACTGATGTCTTTGACTTGTGGTGCTGGAGAAGAGTATTGAACATACCGTGGACTGCCAAGAGAACAGACAGGTCTGTCCTAGAGAGGGGAAAACCAGGTTGTTCCTTCGAGGCAAGGATTTTGATGCTCTGTCTCACATATTTTGGGCATGTTGCCAGGAGGGACCAGTCCTTGGAGAGGAACATCATGCTTGGAAGGGTGGATGGACAGCATAGGTGAGGAAGACCCTGGATGAGATGGATTGACACAGTAACTGGGATAATGGGGGTAGGTGTGTCAGAGACAGTGAGATTGGCTTAGGACAGGGCAGGGTTCAGAGCTGTTGTACATAAGGTCACTATATGTCACAGTCAGCTCAATGGCACATAACAACAGTGCAACAGACATAGAGCTCTGGTGGCCTAGTGGTAAGAAGCTGCACTATGGTCCCAGAGTCAGGGATTCAAATCTACCAGTTGCTCACCTGAAGAAGGATGGGCAATCTCTTTGCTTTTTTTTTTTAAACTGGTTCTGAAAACTCACTGCAGAGTCAGTGTGGGTTAGATCTGACTCAACACAACATCAACAATGCAAGAGACTAAGTGGCCAAGGAATGAAAATGCCAGGCTAAGGAGAGGAGGTGATTGCTCCACGTTTATCCTGAGCCTCCTCCCCATAAACACATGAAGATGCCGTTACCAGCTTCAGTGCAGGATCTGGGAAATGGAGGCTCAAAGAAGTTGAGTAACCCATTACAGGTGGAAAAAGTAGTAAGAAGTAGAACTGAGATTTGAACTCAGGTCTTGGGGAGATCTGCAGTGGGTGCACTCAGTGACATCACCAGGCCACCACTTCTCAGGTTCACAGCTGATTTAATCACCTCAGGACCACTGGGTGCAGAAGGACCTAGAAATGCCCGTCTAGAAATGTCCCACAGTGGGACAGGATTTGCTCCTAGCCTTACTCTGGCATTTTTGTCAAATCAAAGAGGGTTGAGAATTGGCTTTAGTTTGTTGTGTATGTGTATGTGTTATTGGGTTGTTTTTTTTTCCCCTCTCCAGCTTCTTATGTCTCTGCAGGTTGCCATGGGAGGAAGGGTCGTCCCAGGAAGTGGAGTCTGAAAGGAGAGACAACTGCCGATTCAGCTTCCTGAATGACCCAGCCTAGGAGACAGATAAATAGGAAGCCATCGCGGAATGATGATCGATGCTGACAGTGTAGATCTTGAGTCATCAGGAAAACCAGGTTAGCAATCCGTGTATGGCAAGCACCTGCCTGCTACGTGCTGACGCTGATCCGCAGAGTGTCTGCACCAGCTCCGGGAGGTTGAAGTCCCAAGGAAGATGCCGAGGTGATGGAGCAAAGCACTGGAAAGCTGCCACTCATGTTGGGGGGAAGGAGAGAGTCCCTTCTGGTTCCCCGTATTACATTGGCTCTCAGGGGACCCCCCCAAAAAAAAAGTTTCCAGTGATGAGTCATACCTTTATGCAGGAAGAGAAGGAGATTCCTAGTATGTTTAAGGAAGATTTAAAGCTTATATTGGAGTTTTGGGGCTTGAGAGGAGAGCTTCTGCTGTGTATATTGGGTCATGGTTACTATTGGGAAGTAAGGGAAGCTTTTGCTGTTAGGTGCCATCAGGTCAGAACTGACCCATAGCTCCAGCGGGTTTTCAGAGGCAGTAAATTGCACAAGAAGAGACTTCCCATCCGTCTCTTATGGACCAGCTGATGGATTTGAACTCTGTGCCTTTAGGATTGCTTCTTTTTTTTTTTTTATAACATTCTATAGCTTTTTTTTATTCAATGAAAAGAGAAAAAATAATTTACTTCTATTTGTGTTTAAAGACAATAGAGATGTGTATTTTTTTTACAACTAGGCCACCAGAGTTTGCTAAATGAGGCCCTCCTGGGCTTTAAAAGAGACCCTACTATTTGGCTACTATTACCAGTAATGATGGCACACGGCTAAACTGTACACCTGAAAAATGTTGACTCGCAAATGTGTTGCTTGTGCATTTTGTTACAAGAACAAAAAATGAGGCTCTGGGGGTGGGGACCGAACAGCTCTACGCAGCCACACCCAGCCTGTCGCTCTGCAGTCAGGCTGCAGGAGATCATGCCGCATCAGTGGCATCCTGGCCGCACCCTCCAAAGGCAGCAGATGCCTCCGCGGGGCGGGAGACACGCCAGCAAAGTTTCTGAAGCCGCTGCCTGCTCGGCCCCCAGCCAGGCGCCACGCGGTGGCTGGGAGTCTGCAGCAGCCCCACGCTGCCCAGAGTCCCTGCAGCTGCTCTCCTCTCCTTCCCAGGTGCCTGGACCACCTTTGTTTTACCTTTTGGAGGCTAGTGGAGGAGGGAAGAGGCAGAACTGACCTTGTCTTCCTTTCCACTAGGGAGACCTCTGGTGGCTAAGTGGTTAAGAAGCTGCCCTGCAATCCCAGAAGCTCTCAGTTTGAATTCACCAGCTACTCCACAGGAAAAGGATAGACAGTCTCCTCCATTGTGATTTACTGCCTCTGAAAATTCACCTGAGGGTCCGCTGTCAGTCAGTTCCCATTCAAGGCACACAGCAACAAGGGGGAGTTAAGGAAGTCTGGTGGAGTAACTGGTTATTTACTGTGTAAATAACTCCCAGAAGATGGGAGTTCAAATCCGTTACTAGCTGCTCTGCAGAAGAAAGATGGGTCATCTCTCTTCCCATCAAAATATACAGGATTGGAAACCAAAAAGATGGGCCATCGCTCTGCTTCAGATTTTGCAGTCTAGGAAACCAAATAGACAGTGGACATGAGTCTGATTTCACTCTGGGTTTGGTGTACTGGTGTAAGGGAAGTTGGGAGCTGTGAGGATGCAATGGCTAAACACTTAGCTGCTAACCCAGAGGTTGACAGTTCAGATCAACCCAGTGACTCCAGCTAAGAAAGTCCTGTAGGGCAGTTTTACTCTGTCACATGATGTCGCTGTGAGTTGGAATTGACAGCACCCAAAGACAGCATGAATGTAGAATGAATGAATTTAATTCTGCTTCAGGATTTCCTGGGGAGCTGGTATTCCCGTGTGTACCCATATTGCCCGTGGGAACCTGGGAATGCACATCCTGAACCAGTGTCCCCACCCGCCTCCCAGCATAGCAGAACTGAATCTGGATCTGGCCTCATCACTTGAGCTCCTTGCTGTTAAGTTCTTACATCTACTGTCATGTAGAAGTATCTCGTCAACTCCCAAGAGGCTTTACAAGTCAGCCCAGGTGGCCTAGCGGTAAGAAGCTGCACTGCAGTCCCAAAGGCACATGGTTCAAATCCACCAGCTGCTCCATGGGAGAAGGATGGGCAGTCTCCTGTGTAATTAACTGCCTCTGAAAACCCACTGGAGGATCTGCTGAGGGTCCGTTCTGACTCCAAAAGCCCGAGGATGAGAGGCTCCATCACTGCCCTGCACAGCAGCAGGATTCAGATCCTTAAAAGTGGCTTCTAGACTCACCCACCGCCCCTCTCATCTCTAGTCTTTGCTTGCAGCTGGCCTTTTATCCCATGCCTTTTCCCCTTATCCCAGTGAGGGCCATCTTCATCCTGCGTGGTGTCTGTGCCCCACTTACACAAGTTCATGTCCTAGGACACCAGTGTCACTCATGCTGTCCCACTCCTGCACCACGGGAGTGGCCTTGCCCTGGGGACTCAGAATGAGCACTTTGTTGAACAAATGGTGGAGACGGGACACTTGAACCATGGCCAGAAGGACACAAGCCCGCCCCCTAGTGATAGTTTAGAAAAGAGCAAGCTTGGACAGGATAGCTAGAGGCAGGATGGCTGTGTCCCTCTCTGCCCACGTCCCTTCTCTTTCCAGACCCAGTTCTGCCACTTCTTCCGCACCCTTGAATGTGCTCTCTCTGGAACCTCGTTCCCCACCCTTCACAAACCACCCTCTTTATTATTTATTTTTATTTTTTAATTTTTTTAATTTTTATTTTATTATTTGTGTGTGTGTGTGTACCGTCAAATCAGATCTGACCGGTACAGGAGGAGATTGTCCCTCCTTCTCCAGTAGAGCATCTGGTGGATTCGAACCTTGTACCTCTGGGATTGCAGTGCAGTTTCTTGCCCACCCTCTTCATTCTTAAAAAATTCCAAGCTACCTCCTTTTCCAAGGAACTTCTCCAGTCCCCAGTAATTTTTGGGGGTTTCCCCCATTTAAGTGTTTTAGAATTTTTTAAAAATTCATGCACATTGTGTTTTATATAGTCATTTGTTTACACTGTGTATAGTTTTTGCACATCGCACTTTATACAGTCATTCCTATGTTGTTGTTGAGTACCATAGAGTCAGAACTGATCCATGGCTGACCCTCTGGCAGGTTTTCAGAGACAGTTAATCACACGAGAGGAGGTTGCTCATCTTTCTCCCGCAGAGCAGCTGGTGGCCTCGAACTGCGTGCCTTTGGAATTGCAGCGCATTCATATACATTGTGTTTACTTCGTGTTCATTGTGTTTTGTGCAGTCCTTCACATTCATTGTGTTTTATATAATTAACAGATATTGATCTGTGCATCTGTCACTCTGTCTCTTCAAGTCCCCGTTGTATCTTTCCCATCCTGCCCCCAATGTTTTGATAACTGTTTCTTTCAGGCTCCTACAAGCCAAAAGAATGCTGCTTCCGCTTGCTAGTCCTGATACCATTATTACAAACATCTATTCTTCTGTCTTCTTTCTGGATTGTGACTTTGTCCTAAGTAAGAGACACTTCTACCCTATGTGGTAGCCCTCAGTTCTGGAAGTTTGTTAAAGGAATAAAATGCCAACGGGAAGTGACTTCTCGTAGATTAGTCTTTGTTATATAACTAATTATATGACATCTTGGGCCACATTTACAAACTGGAGTAGGGTGGGGGAAAGCCAGGCTTATAGGGCCTTAGAAAGCACTGGTGACCTAGTGGCAAGAAGCTGCACTGCAATCCCAAAGGCATGCTGTTCGAGATGTTCCACAGAAGGATGGGCAGTCTCCTCCCATGCGATTTACTGCCTCTGAAAACCCGTTGGAGGGTCAGCTATGGGTCACTTCTGACTCAATGACAAAACATCAAAAACAACATAGGGTCTTGGGGAGTTCTGGTGGCCTAGTGGTAAGGAGTTGTACTGCCAACTCAAAGGCATGTAGTTTGAACCCACCAACTACCAGCTACTCTGTGGGAGAAAGATGGGCAGTCTCCTCCCGTGTGATTTATATAGCCTCTGAAAACCTGCTGAAGGGTCAGCTATGAGTCAGTTCCAACTTGATGACAAACAGCAATAAATACAGAGCCTTAGAGAACATCATTTATACAACGGAGAAACTGAGACCAAGGTCTGTGGCACGTCTCTTGATTCCCTGCCCTTGTGTCTACTGCATACTGGACTTGCCTCACTTGGGGTTCTGCGTCTGGCACGCTGAGGAGGGCAGTAACTAATACTTGAACTTGATTCCCCTGCTTGGCTAGACAGTTTGTTCATTGTCATATTCATTGTCATTACCAAATGCAAGGCCTTGTGCCAAGCCCTTTGCATTGACCCCGTACATTTGCAATCTTCATAGCATCCACCTGAATAGATGTGGATACAATTATTCCTATTTATAGATGAAGAAACTGAAGCCTAAAGAAGTAACTTGTTTATTCTTCATTGTTTTCTGGTTCCTTCTGCAAACTTACCTGGAGCCTCACAAGTGGGTGTTTGTCATTTAACCCATTTCCCAGAGGAGGAAACAAAGATTCCAGGATTGCAGAACTGGGTTACCTCCTGGTCAGATCCATTTTCCTGCTGGTATTAGTGCCACCTGCAGGTTACAGTGGGTATAACGGCATGTCGTGTTAGCCCCATCGGTCAGCACCGGAAATACCCGAACTCTTCTTTTGATCCCCGAAGATTGCCGAGCGAGCGCTCCTGTAAAGACCGAGGCTCAGAGAAGCCAGGTAGGCTGCCTTCATTGCAGACCTGACTTCCTGGGGGTCTTAGTTGCCATTGGGTGGGTCAGGCATCACAGGGACAACAGAAAGCTGGTGATGACTTTGACCACCATTGCTGCTTTCCTTGTGTGTAATGCAGGGGGGGAGTGGGGGGAGGCGCCAGCGGGGCGTGGGACTCCTTACAGTGAGTCTGGGGCTACTTCAAGGGGCAGGGCCAGTACAGAAGCTGCTGCTAGGGTTGGGGAAGAGAGTGTCCTTGGGGACTGTTCCAACCCAAGAATGCTGATGCACTATGTCCTGCATATATCCCTTCTCTAGGTCTGTTTCTGCTTTTGTAAAATGAGGGCTCTTACAGGACGTTCTTGACTGCGGAATTCTGCATTTTGTTCTACATTTTCGGGATTCTTGTCTCTTAGCTGACTTGATGTCCCCCTGCCTCTGAAAACCCACAGGAGGGTCAGCTCTGGGTCGGTTTAGATTCTACAGTACACAACAACATTTCCAAGACTGGTTGAGAGCTGCACCCAGGAGGTTAGGGACCACCTAATGCCTTGCTGGCCTGCCAGGCTTCCTGCAGCCTGCAATGAAGACAGATGAAAATCAAAATAACACATTGTAGTGGTAGTAACTTTGGCCTATTGAACACATACTCCCAACCTCACCCCGACCCTCTGGGCTAGAGATTCCTCTTCTAGAGACTGGGATGCAACAGCCTAAGCAGCAGTGTGGAAGAGATGGGTGTGAGTGCTGAAACAGATCTGCTGTCCCAAGGAGCATGTGCTCCATGACATTGTCTAGGCTTCTGGTGGCCTAGTGGTAAAGAGCTGCGCTGCCAACCCAAAGGCACGTGGTTCAAATCCATGAGCTTCCGGGCAATCTCCTCTCATGAGATTTACTGCCTCTGACAACCCACTAGAGGGACAGCTATGAGTTGGTTCTGACTTAACAGCACATAACAACAACAAAAGTTTTATATAACAAAAGTAACATAAGCCAAAAACTGCAGGGTCTAAAGGAAGTATGCCTGAGAAGAAACTACTGATTGAGGAATTGTATCCTGAGTGTTTCCAGCCTGAATTGTCACCTGTTTCTTCCCCAATAAACTCCACAACTGTATTTGCGTTCTGTGTGGCTATTGTAACCAGTTACGGAGCTCTGGTGGCTAAGGGGTAGGTTGCACTGCCAACCCAAAGACACACGGTTTGAATCCACCAGCTGCTCTGCAGGCTAAAGATGGGCCTGTGTGAATTAAAGCCTCTGAAAATCTCCTGGAGGGTTAGCTATGAGTCTGCACCAATTGGATAATATGTAACAACAACAGTAATAGCATAGCAAGAGCTGTGGAGGAAAGACAGTGCTAGAATTAATACAACATGGTCTTAGAATTAATAAGTGTTACAATTAACATAAGAACGTGTGGGAGTGTAGGGAGAGGTGGCCTATCTAGCCACAAAGGTCTGGGCTTTGAGCTGCTGTTGTTGCTAATGGAGATTGTTCCCTTAGTGGAGTTCATGGAAGTCAGAGCTTCCCATACACGCGTTCGCTGTACTATTTTTAGACCCTGATGAAAGCATCAGAACTTTGAGGTGAACAGGGGTGTGCTCTGTGTGACCTTATCAGTCACTTTGAAGGAGACTCCACTCTTCACTGAGCCTCAGTTTCCATTTCTGTAATGATAGGGTTAGATGGGAAGTCCTTGAACATGCTTTACCACGCTGAGGTTCTTTGAACTCATGAAGCATAAGCATGTTGTTAAGATCCTGGAATTGAAAGGCTCTGTCTCATTTTATTTTGTGGTGTTTGTGAGAACACGCACCAGTTCAACAGTGTTTGCACCTTCAGTTTAGTAACATTGACTCCCTTCTTCAAGCTGTCCAGATAATTTTATCCTTTTCTGAGTGGTTCTTCCCCCATGAACATAGACTCACCACTCCTTGAAGTTCCCATCTAAGCTTTCAAGTTGCTTTTTGTCAGTTTGATCACATGTAGATGATCCTTAAAAGAGCACAATGACAGATTTTAAAGAAAAATGTTAACACTGGACAGCTGTGTTTGATCTTGACTTACAGCCTCTCTGAAAGCCCACAGGAGAGTTAGCTATGAGTTGGTTCCAACTTAAGAGCAAATGACAAAAACTTCTCTAATACACCTCATATTGTGGATTGTGGATTCTGTTTGACCATTGCAAGGAGTTACGGAGCCCAGTAGCAGGGGAGTGAGAGCCATTGGGGAGTTGGTGCTGGAATTAGTAGAAGGTTGGGAGAATAGAGGGGCATGTCCAACCTCACTGGAATTGCCTTGTGTTGATATTGATGTTGATTCCTCTCCCTTGTGAAGTTAGTGGAGGTCAGCTTCTCCTGCTATTTTTCAGGAATAGTCATGAGGAAAACAAGCTCCCAGCCCCCATTATCAGGAACACCAGCAGAAAGGGACCTCAAAATTATTGATGAGTAATGATGTCATTTTGAGGACTAAGGTGCATTGGATTCAGGCCATGGTCTTTCTGATCACTTGCTATGCATCTTAGAGCTGGGAAATGAATCAGGATGACAGAAGAAGTGATGCCTTTGAGCTGTGGTGTTGGAGAAGGGCACTGAACATCCCATGGACAGCCAAGAGAACAAACAGATATGTCTGGGTTTGTTTTTGTTTTTTATTATTATGCTAAACAGCTTGCTTATGTTTATCCTTGAACTACTTACAAGGCAACATTTCAAAAAGAAATTGTATTCTAAATAGTTACAATAGAAGATCTACGGCCCTTGCTTGCCATGACATCAAGGCTAATCATGTGCTGACCTTCTGGGCTGGCCAGCCCCCCAGGACAGCTGGTTTTTTCAACGTCATTGTCTTCTTCGCCTTCTGGTTCAATTTCACCTTCATCCTCCTTGAGGTGCGTTGGATCTTTTTCAGCCACCTGATCTTTGGTTTGGGGTTCATGTGTGGAAATGGGATCTAAAACAGCAACTTGTCTGCTTGGTTTTCACTGCCCACGTCTGTGCACCTATATGCAGCATCACTGGGAGGCAGAAACGTAACCCTGGGACGTGTGTATCCTTCCAGTTTACGGGACCCTTCACCTGGCACAGGTGTTGGGGGCAACCGGCTGTTGGATTCTGCGTCCAGAGTTTTCTTGTTCAAGGCTGTTTTTGTTACATTGGATACAGAACCCAACACTGGCATGGATTTGGACTCTGAGGTGACTAATATCCCGGTTGGACTACTGCTATCTATTTCTGCTGTCACTTTTCTGCAACGCAAAATCCTTTCTAACTCAGTTTCACTGTTCTCAGTGCCAGGGGATTTTTTTAAAAATTCTTATTATTTTGTGTGTGTGTACAGTCAAATCAGATGTGACTGTTACAGGAGGAGATGGACCCTCCTTTTGAAGCAGAGCATCTGGTGGATTTGAACCACTTACCTCTGGGATTATAGTGCAGCTTCTTGCCACTAGGCCACTAGAGCTCACGAGTGCCAAGGGATTTTAAGATTCTTGTTAAGTATTTCCAGGATCCCTTTTAGTTAACTCACTGCACTTACAGAGTCTTTGGAGGATTTTGGCTTCCCTTTGGGTCTGATTGTCTGATTCACAACAGGTGTAAGGTGAACACCCTTTTTAATTCTATCCATCATCTCTTCAGCCTCTTGCCTCTTCCAATCGGTGACTTCTTCAGATGTTTCTGGTTAGGCTGCCTTTTTTTTCTTAGCACCACTTCTGCTGGGAAGGGTTTAGATCTGTTGTTCATAAAATCACTATGGGTTGTACTTGTCTTGACAGCACCTAACAACAAGTTTTTTAAGTGGTGATAAAGAGTTAAGTGTGATGGTTGTGGAAGCCCCAAGTAAAGGTCCTTGGCCCAGTGTGTGTGGGGTAGGGGGGCAAGGTAAATAGTTGTTAGGTCTGCTCTTGAGTTCTGTCATAGCTCAGAGCCCATGGCCTTGGACCTGACCACTAGCTCACTGAGCCTTAATTTCCCCATCTACTTTTTAAATTTTATTTTAATAATTTTAATGAACATTTACAGAAATTTTGGATTTCCATTCATTCACTGTTGCATTGTTCTCCCTGCCCACTCCTCCCCCCCCCAGTTCGCTCCCCTCTCTGGAAAGTAAAAAAAAAATTCCTTCATTGGTATACAATCCTCAACACACACACACACACACACCCGCACTCAAGTACAATCCACTATGCAACCTTCACTTTCAAGCAGACCTGATAGCACCACTTTTCAGGACCAGGTGAAGGTGGAGATTATCCTGTTGAGGACCAACACAAGGAGGTACAGGGTGTGTGTTTGCTTGCTGCGGTGGATCCCAGGTACCCAAACTTGCAGCATCGTCATCTACACGAGAGGCTTCCTGTTTTAAATAGACCAAGCCAAGGGCACTGGTCCAACTTCTGCCCAGCCTCATCAGTGACCACAGACACTTTCCTAGGGCCTGTAACCCAGGTTACAGGCTTCCTGGTCTGCAAACAGTGGGAGTATCTAAGAAAAGTGTGCAATCGGGGAGGACTTCCCATAAGAGACAATATTTCTTTGAGGCTTGGAGTTTGAAAAACATAATGAGAAACCTGAATGGGGTCCCTGGTTCTAGGCTTTTCCTAAGTTTGATGGAGAAATTTGTGAGCGAGGCCCTAGACTTGGGGAAGAAAGCGGGGGCAGGGGGGGGAGAACTGCCCTATTATTGCCCCAAGAGTCTCTGCTGATGGTTGTTATAAAGGCACAGGTCCCTGGAGAGATTGTCTATATTCTGCCTATCATTGCCTCATTGAGGGCTCTGGGTAAAGAATTCACTTCTCCAAACCTTACTTACTTTCATCTGAGTAATAGGGTGAAAACAATGTCACATTCTGGTGTTGACTACTGTGACTCCATTATACAAAATATCCAAAAAAAGGAAAATCTAGAGAAACAGTTACTCAGTTACAACCTAAAAGCTAGTGATTTGGACTGACCCAGCAGCAGCATGAAGAAAGGGCTGGCAATCTGCTTCTGTACAGACGACCACTAAGAAAACCCTGCAAAGCATAGAAATACCATTCAACCCAGCAATCCCAATGCTGGGTATATATCGCAAAGAAATAAGAGCTGCCGTACACTCTAACATACACATGTTTATTGCTTAGCTATTTATAACAGCAAAGAGTACAAAACAGCCTAGGTGCCCATCAACGAATGAATGGCTAAAGAAACTATGGTACATTTGCACAATGGAGTATTACGCATGACTAAAAAGTGGTCAAGAACTCACAGGATACTGCACGACATAGGTGAAACTAGAACCAATCATGCTGAGTGATTTTAAGTTAGTCACAAAGAGACAATTATGGTATGAGACGACTATTATAAAAAGATAAGGAAAGGTTGTCTTGGAGAGGGTGAGACCAGTCTTCTCCTTGGAGACTAGGATTTTGAAGCTTCCTCTCACATATCTGGACATGTGGCCAGGAGGGGACCAATCCTTAGAGAAGGACATCATGCTTGGAAGGGTGGAGGGACAGCACAGGAGAGGAAGACCCTGGATGAGATGGACTGATAGAGTTAACTGGGGCAGTGGGGATTGGTCTATCGGAGTCAGTGAGGCTGGCTCAGGACAGGGCAGGCTTCAGAGCTGCTGTACATAGAGTCGTTATGAGTCATAGGCAACTTGATGGTACATCATAACAACAAGGAAAGGTTCAAGGAGAGTGTTGAATATCCCATGGACTGTCGAAAGAACAAACAGATATGTCTTGAGGAAATGTGCAGCCAGAGTTCTTCTCCTTAGAGACAAGAGAAAGCTCCATGTCTCATCCTTTGGGCATGTTGCTAGGAGAAGCTGTTCCTTGGAGAGGGACATCATGTGTGGAAAGATGGAGGGTCAGAAAGGAAGACCCTCAGCAGGACTGATGCCGTGACTGCAGCAATGGCCTTGAGTGTGCCAGGGATGAGGAGGATGGCTCAGGATAGGATAGGATAGGATAGGATAGGATAGGATAGGATAGGATAGGATAGGATAGGATAGGACAGGACAGGACAGGACAGGATAGGATAGGATAGGATAGGATAGGATAGGATAGAGTTCAGGTCTGTTCATAGGGTCGCTATGAGACATACTCGACTCAAGGGTCCCTAACAACAAGAGGTTTATGCACAGAGGAATCAATCTTGGATGGTTAACAAGAATAAGACTGGAACAGAAAACAAAAATTACCTTGTTTCGTCTTTACTATTTTTGTTTTTCACTTGTATGTCCCTTTAGGGCCGTTCTGTTGTCTACTCTTTATTATGTGAAATCAATATTGTTGTGAAATCAATATTAGAATAAGATTCAATGATAGTAGAGTTTTGTTTTGTTTCATTTTGTTGCTAACACCAAGAAAGTAGATTAGTGGTTTCCTAGAGCCTTGGGGGGTACAAGGGATTTGAGAATGATTGCTAAGAGTTCAGAGTTGGATGAATTCACTGTGGTGATGGTTGTATATCTCTGACCATACTAAAAACCACTGAACTATATGTTACATGAACTGTATTTCAATAAAGCTGTTGCAAAACATAAAAGATTATTAGATTAGATAAAATGCTATGTGTCTGGTACACTGTTTACATTCAACTAAATGTTGTTATGTGCCATCGAGTTGCCTGTGACTCATAGCGACTCTATGTACAACAGCTCTGAACTCTGCTCTTTTCTGAGCCAGTTTCAGCATCTCTAACACACCTACCCCCATTACCCTAGTTACTGTATCAATCTCTTCTGGAGGTCTTCCTCTCCTGCACTGTCCCTCCACCCTTCCGAGCATGATGTTCCTCTCCAAGGACTAGTCTCTCCTGGCCATGTGCCCAAAGTATGTTGAGTCGGAGCCTCAAAATCCTGGCCTCCATCCAAGGAGCAACTTGGCTTCACGCTCTCAAGGATATAAACCTGTTTGTTCTCTTGGCAGTTCCTGGTATGTTCAGTACTCCTCTCCAGCTCTCCTCAAATTATTCCTCCTGACAAAGGCTGATGACAGGCTTCACATGTCCACCCACTTTTGTGTGCTGAGCATTGTGCTGGGAACACAGCTGGCCACGGTGGCTTTACCCCTGCCCCAATGTTGTACAGAGATAGGAGGATGGACACAGCAAGGTTCTCCTGGGGCTGAGATGGTGGGTACTTGATGGTGTGGCTGTTATTCTGACCCTCAGTTTCCTCATCCATAAAATGGGAGAATAAACTGGAGAAGAGTATTGAATGTACCATGGACTGCCAAGAAAACAAACAGATTCATCCTGGAGAGGATTAAACCTAGTAACTCCTTGGAGGCAAGGATTCTGGGGCTTCGTCTGACATACTTTGGACATGTTATAAGGAGAGACAGGTCTTTGGAGAGGGACATCATGCTGGGTAGGGTGGAGGGACAGCGCAGGAGGGGAAGGCCCTCTATGAGGTGGATTGATTTAGTGACTGGGGTAATCGGGATGGGTGTGTCAAAGGCAATGTGATTGGCACAGGATAGAGCACGGTTTAGGGCTGTTGTACATAGGGTCGCTATGAGTTGCAAACGACTCGACGGCACATAACAACAACAACAACAACAACAACAAATAAAATGTGATTCGTAGGGCTGTGCTGAGGCTCACGGTGACTGGTCTCAGGGTCTACACTTGACTGCAGGGAACAATTACTCTCATTTTGCAACATTATTGTCATGATCATCCATCAGATGCCTTCTGTCACAGCAGCTCAGTTCACTAGTCACACAGTGAACTGAACCCATGCTTTGTCTCCTGGATCATCCATCAGTTCTCCGGGAGCAGGGCCTGGGTGTTCCCTCCCTCTTGACATGACCCTCCTCAGACTCAGCTCAGGGGCAGGAATCCTGGGCTCTCTCCTGCATCCCATTCTCCAAGTCCTGAGCAACACAGGCATCCTCACTCTCTCCTCTTGCTCAGGTCCAAGGTAAGGTCTCCAGGTCACCTCCCGGGCCGAGCTGGATGTCAGTTCTCACTGGACCCGACTCAGCATTCCCTGTCCCCTCGCTGCTGCTCAGGGCTGCTGGCAGCAGCCTCCAGGGACTCAGCCAGGACTGCAGCGGCTTCTGCAGCAGCTGGAGGATCTCGCGTGAGCATATTGGGAGGGGGGGGTGCTTCCCCTGCTTCAGACCAGCAGCCAAGGTGCTTCTGGGCTCTTTGCCTGCAAAACTGCACATCACTTTCTGGTCCCACCTTTCCTGGTCTGGTTCCCTGTTTGCAAGTCAGGTTACCTTGGCCAAGGTCTGCAGTCCCCTTTCCTCCAGCGCCCCCTGCAAGCTGGGAGAGCAGGGAAGACTGCACCCTAGGAGACGGAACTGGTTTCCCTTCCAGCCCTGCTGTGGCATGTGGCGCATCCCTGGGCCTCAGTGAGCCCATGTGCACAGATTGAGTGGTCCTGAAGATTTCTTCTCTGATGGCCAAGCGTCCAGATTCCCTCTGCCTCCCCCACCAGCATGGAGTCCATTATTTGCTTGAGTCAGGGTGGATGTGAGTGTGGACCACAGCATCCCAGCCAAGCAAGAGGAGAGAGCTAAGTCAGAGAGGGCGAAGAATGTGGCGCAGAGCCTGTGACCGTCCCCTCCCTCCTTGGCCTCCCCCAACATCAGTCCCCTCATCCATAGACTAGTCAGACCTTAGTTATTATTGGAAGGAGACCCCCTAACTGGCCTGACACTGTCGTTCCATCAACCCTTAGGTGCCATCAACTCAACTCCAACTCACAGCGACCCTGTGAACAACGGATCTGACTCTGTCCTGCACTGTCCTCACAATCCCACCATGCCCCAGCCCATCGTCACAGTCACCGTGTCAACCCATCTTATTGAGGGTCTTCCTCTCTTTCTCTGACCCTCCACCTTTCCCAGCGTGATGTCTTTTCCAAGGATTAATTCTCTTTACAACATACCCAAAGTCTGTGAAGTGAATTTCACCAGCTTTGCCTCCAAGGAGCACCCTGGATGCACTGCCTCCAAGACAGAGTTGTTTCTTCTTTTGACAGTCCATGGGCTATTCAGTACCCTTCACCAACACCACACTTAAAAAGCATCTGGTCTTCTCTGGTCTTCATTATTTATTGTCCAAGTTTCAAATGCAAAGGAAACAACTGAAAAAAAAAACACTTATGGCTTGGAACAGGTGCACCTTAGTCTTTGAACTAACTCCCTTGCTCTTTAGCACTTTGGAGAGTTCCTTGACAGCAGATTTCCCCAATGCAATAGATCTTTTTATGTCTTGACTGTTGCTATATAGGATATTGATTTTGGATCCCAGTAAAATGAAATTGTTGGCAACTTTCATCTACATGATGCATCATAATTAAGATGAGTCTCAAGGGAGCTCTGCTGGCCTAGTGGCAAGAAGCTGCACTGCAACTCCAGAGGTACATGTTTCAAATCCACCAGATGCTCTGCTGAGGATGTAGAGGCAATCTCCTCCTGTACCAGTCATATCTGATTTGACGGTACATACACCCACACCCACACAAACACACACACAAATTTAAAAATAAAAAACAGATTAATCTCCTTCAACATGGAGGCCTGACCCCCATGCCTGATTTCCAGACTGTCAAGTCCAGGAATCTGCAGGCAGTGTGGAGACAAGGGAGCCAGCTGGGGTGGTTCCCAAATGGGATGGGTACTGCTGTGCCTTCTGATGCTCTTTGGGACAATAAGTGGGGAGTCCAGCCAGAGTAGGCCCAATGACCACAAGTATGGCTGTCCATTTGCTCCTATTTGTTCATCAGCTCCACAAGGACTTACTGATCATCCTCTCCTAGGTGCCACTGCCCGCTGGGTGCCAAGCCCTGTTCTGTGCACCTTCTGTGTGTTAACTTGCTTTTATCCTCCCACCACTGAGTTAAACACTATTTGCCTCATTTGATACAGAGAGGTTAAACAACTTTCCCAGAGTTGCACAGCCGGGTGGTAGAACTAGAGGGTGGAACCAGGCAGTCCTCTCAGGTCCGCATCAAAAGCTTCCTGCTGTGCTCAAGGTTGAGCCTCCTTCCTGCTCCTTCTGGAACAATGCAGTGGATCCCACAACCTGCGGGCCTTTGCTTGAACTTCTTACCCTGCTTGTCGTAATCACTTGCTCTAGGAGCTCTGGTGGCCTCGTCCATAGGGAGTCATGCTGCTAAACCAAAGGCTGTTCCTCTCTGTGGGTTCAAATCCCTCAGTGGCCCCAAAGGACCAAACCCCTGGAGTGTTAGCTATGAGTCAGTACCAACCTTAGGAGCATGACTGAATTACTTAAAATCCTGCCTTTTCTTGACTTTCTTTTCTTCCTTTAACTAATTCTTGCTAATTTTTTTTAAGACTCCACAAAGATTTCTCCACTAGGAAATTTCCCCCCCCTTGTTGTGTACCGTTGAACTGGGTCCAACTGGCACAGGAGGAGATTACCCCTCCTTCTCCAGCGGAGCAGCTGATGGATTCGAACCAGTGCAGCTTCTTGCCACTAGACTACCAGAGCTCCCTCCTCTAAGAAATCTTTGATGATCTCCACACTCTAATCTGACAGCTCCTGCCCCTATTTTCTCAGCTGTCACGCCTCCCTCTTGTTGCAAGCGTCTGTTACCTGGCTGCCCTCCCCACCAGAATATAAATCCCTTGTTCTTATCGAGGGCCCACCTTGTGCTTGGACAGAGAGCACAGGGCACCAATAACCTTATGAATAACAGACAACCACCAGTATCTCTGTTGGCAGAGGAAGAAATCAAGGCACAAAGACGTGACATGGGCTACCCAAGTAACAGAACCTGTTGTTGGCAGAGTGACATTTGCTGGGATAGTTTCCACCTCAAGGACAAGGTTTCAGAAGGTGCCAGAAGATAGTGATGACAGCCACTGTCTGGATTCTGGGGGTGAATGGTACATAATGATGATGACGATGATGTTGTTGTTGTTGTTGTCAGGTTCCATTGAAGGTTATCAAAGTGACCCTGTGAACAATAGATCTGAACCTTGCCCTGTCTTACACTATCCTTACAACCTCTGATCTGCTGATCTCATTGTTACAATGTGTCAATTCGTCTTTTTGAGGGTGGTTGTTGTTATGTACTGTTGAGTCAGAACTGACTCATAGCCGACCCTCCCTCTCTGGTGGGTTTTCAAGGCAGTAAATCACGAGAGGAGACTGCCCACCTTTCTCTGCTGGAGAAACTGGTGTATTTGAACCATATGCCCTTGTGTTGGCAGCGCAACTCCTTACCATTGAGCCACAAGAGCTCCACTGTTGAGAGTTGTTATGTACCATCCAGTAAGAACTGACCATGGCCGACTCTCCAATGGGGCTTTTAGAGGCAGTCAATCCCATGGGAGGAGCTATTGGACCATATTTCACAATTGAGTGGTTTTGTCTAACAGTCTATATTCTCTGCTTCTTTTGAAATGCCAGAGGCAATGACTCCCTCTATCTGCTGGCATCCGGGAAAATGTTAATGTTGGTAGGTGGCCTGAAGTCCAGTATGTAGAGTCTATAGTGACTCGATGAACAACAGATCTGAACTCTTTCCTATCCTGTGCCATCCTGACACACCTGAGCCCATAGCTGCAGTCACCATGTCAATCCACCTGCTTGAGGATCTTCCTCTCTTTTATCGTCCTTCCACCTTCCCGAGCATGAGGTCCCTGGCCAGGAATAGCCAGCCTCTCCTAGAATGGAAATCCCAAAACAGTTGAATCGGCTCAGGTTAAACCTATACCTAGACCAAGAAGCTGTTGTCCAAACAGAGCGAGGGAACACTGTCTGCTTCAAAATAAAAAAAGGATGTGTCCTTTCTCCATACATTTTCATTCTATATGCTGAACAGATCGTTCAAGAGGCCAGACTTTGTGAAGAAGAATGTGGCATCAGGTTCAGAGGAAGACTCCTCAACAATCTGTATCATGCAAATGACACAACCTTGCTTGCTGAAACTAAGATGGACTTGAAGCATTTGCTGCAGAAGATCAAGGACTGCAGCCTTCATTATGAACTGCATCTGAAATCAAGAAAACAAAACTCTTCACCACGGGGCCAATAGGTAGCATCATGACAGACGGAGAAAAGATTGAAGTGGTTAACAATTTCATCTTGCTCAGATCCACAATCAACCCCATTGACACCAGCAGTCAGGAAATCAAGGCTCGCTCTAGAGCACTAAAGAGCAATGATGTCAGTCTGGAGACTAAGGTGTGCCTGATTTAGTGGACTAGAGACAAAGATTCTCTAGAGACAAGAGACAGAGTCTTGCGAGTCTTCATAGAGTGCAGTTTCTCGAATAATTACTCAGCATAAAAATTTAATAGGTATGGAGAAAGGCTACAACCCTAATGCACACTTTTGTTAATTTTTAAAAATTTTATTATTTGAGGGGTTTTTGGTTTTTATAATGAGATTGGATTGGTAAAATCATACATAATTTTTTTATTCCGCAATTTTGATGAATGGCATGTATATAAATATATATCTATATCAATATATATATGTCAAATAAATATATGCTTAACATAAATACAAGCTCAACAGCTCAGGTAAACAAAATAACCACAGTGCATGGCGACTGAGGTACTAAATGTGGGATATCTGTTCACTTTTTATCTCTTTCACCAAAGATAAAATTCCTTTGTTAATTTTAAACCATGTATTGTTCCCCTGCTCAATTTGCACAACAGCTTCTTGATCTAGGTATAGGTTTCACATGAGCATAATTAAGTGCTCTAGTATTCCCACTTTTCTTAATGTTAGCCATAGTGTTTTGCGATCCACAGTCAAATGCCTTTGCATAGTCAATAAAGCACAAATAGACACGCCTCTGGAATTCTCTGCTTTCATCCAGGATCCATCTGAAAGCAGTAATGACATCCCTGCTGCCACTGCCTCTTCTAAACCCAGCTGGAGCTTCTGGGAGTTCTCTGTCTACACACTATTCTAGCCATTTTAAGGGATCATCAGCAATATTTTGCTTACATGTGATATTAAATAATTTCCATATTTTGTTGGTTCACCTTTCTTGGGAATGGGAAAGAATATGGATCTCTTTCAGTCAGTAAGCCAGGCCACTGTCCTCCAAACTTCCTGCCATAGATTGCTGAGCACATCCAGGGCTGCATCTGATAGTTGAAATATGCCAACTGGTATCCCATCGACTCCTGGGGTCTTATTTTTTTGCCAAGGCCTTTAATGCAGCTTGAACGTCCTCCTTCATTACTACTGGCTCTTGATCATATGTTACTTCTTGAACTATTTCAGAGTCAGCCAATTCTTTTTGGTACAATGATTTTGTGTATTCCTTCCCTCTTCTTCCTGAATCATTCAAGATTTTGCCCATAGCATCAGTCAGTATTACAGTTCAATGCTTGAACTTGTTTTCCTGTTATTTCAGCTTGAGAAATTTATTCTCCAATTCCAGCTCTCTGCGCATTTCGTCATAACACTTTGTTTCGCCTTCTCGAGCTGCCCTTTGAAATCTTCTGTTCAGCTCTTATACTTCAGCATCTCTTCTCTTTGTTTTGGCATCTTGGTGATCTAGTGAAATTTCCAGAGTCTCTTCTCACATCTATTTTGGCTTTATCTTTTCTGCCATTGTAGTGACCTTTTATTCTCTTGACACATTGCCGCACACTTTTATATTGATGACTGTGCTTAGAAACACATTTTGCCGTCATTTGCGGCAACCTGTTAATGGATGATATCCTCAACGTCATCTGATCTTCAACCATTGGTGCTCAATACTTCATAATCTAGTCTTCTGATGATTTTTAAATTCAGATGGAATAGACTCAAGGTCATGTTTTGGTTCTTGTGAACTTGTTTTCATTTTCTTCAGTTTCCATTTGAATTTGCACATGAGTAATTGATGGTCAGCACCTGACCTGGTTTTGACTGCTGATTTTGAGCCTTTCCAACGATTCCTTCCACAGATGTCATCAATCTGATTCCTATGCAGCCCATTAAGTGAAGTCCATGTATAAATTTGCCATTTGTGTTTCTCACCACTGGACCAATTGGCAGCATCAGGATGGATGGTGAAGAGATTATTAACAACTTTAGTCTGCTTGGTTCCACAGTCAACACTCTTGGCACCAGCAGCCAGGAAATTAAAAGATGTATTGCAAAAAAAAAAAAAGATGTATTGCGGTGGGAAAGACTGTTAGGGACCTCTCCAAAGTTCTGAAGAGCTATGATGCCTCTCTGGAGACTAAGGTGGAATGATACAGGCCATGGTCTTTGCAATCACTTATTATGCATCAGAGAGCTGGACAATGACTAGGGAGGATAGAAAGAGAATTAATGCCTTTGAGCTGTGGTGCTGGAGAAGAGTAATGAGAGTACCATGGACTGCTAGGAAAACAAATTTATCCTGGAGAGGGTTAAGTTTTGAGGCTCCTTGGATACAAGGATTCTGAGGCTTCGTCTAACATACTTTGAGCATATTGTAAGAAGAGAGAGGTCCTTGGAGAGAGACATCATGCTTGGGAAGGTGGAGGGATGGTGCAGGAGGGGAAGACCCTCTATGAGGTGGATCGATTCGGTGACTGGGGTAATCAGGATGGGAGTGTCAGAGACAGTGCGATTGGCACAGGACAGAACAGAGTTTAGGGCTGTTGTAGAAAGGGTCGCTATGAGTCACAAGCGACTTGATGGCACATAACAACAACAACAACAACATATATATTGCATGTTTGGTCAATTTCAGACTGCAAAATTTGGTAAAAATCTTCAGTTTCCTCCCCTTCTTTGGCTTTAGCTATTGGTGCATATATGTGAAGAATAGTTACATTAACAGGTCTTCTTTGTACGCGTGTGGGTAATGTCCTGTCACTCACAACATTGTACTTCAGGATAAAACTTGAAATTGTCTTTTTAATTATGACTGCAACACCATTCTTTTTCTGTTTTTCATTTCCGAAACAGTAAACCATGTGGTTGTCTGATTCAGTGACCAAAGCCAGTCCATCTCATCTCACAAATGCCTAGAATGGTGATGTTCATGTGTTCCGATTACTTTTACATAATTTTTCGTCTTCCAACATTCATACTCTGTACATTCCATGTGCCAACTATGAGATTTTTGCAGCTGTGAGCAAAGTTGTTGTTGTTGTGTACCATCAAGTCTGAATTGACCCATCGCTGACCCTTCAGTGGGTTTTCAGAGGCAATTGATCACCCATCCTTCTCCCATGGAGCAGGTGGTGAATTCAAACCACATGCCTTCTGGATTGCAGCGCAGCATCTTGCCACTACGCCATCTGATCTGTGCACAATAGAAGAACACAGTTAATACTTAGAGAGCCCGGAATGGAAGTCAGTCAAAGTGAGGAGAAACAGTTGCAAACATCCTTGGGGAGCAGTCACCCCAAAAATAGGAAAAGAAAAGGAAGCTAAGGGGCTAAGCCTTGTCTGTGAAGTCCACTGCCTGCCTGGTTATGGATGTGGGGAAGAGTCTCAAGAAGTCTGCATTGAAGACTCTTGAGGACTCAGGCATGAGAGGATCCCACAGCTTTCAGGACAGGACTTAGCAGTAGAGAATCCAGGAGGCTGTTGAGCTGTGATAAACTTCCTGTTACACAGCTAGGAAGTGAGTTTAGTCCTGTGGGAATCTGTTGTTACATTTCGGAGGCTGTTGGGGCTGTTTTAAGGATGTTAGAAGGAGAACTGATGCCTTTGAGCTGTGGTGCTGGAGAAGAGTATTGAATATACCATGGACTGCCAGGAGAACAAATAGGCTCACCCTAGAGAGGTTGAAATCAGGCTGCTCCTTGGGAGGCAAGGATTCTGAAGCTCCATCTTACATAATTTGGGCATGTTGCAAGGAGGGACCAGTCCTTGGATAGGAACATCATGCTTGGGAGGGTGGAGGGACAGTGCAAGAGAGAAAGACCCTCAATGATGTGGATTGACTCAGTGACTGGGGTTATGGGGGTAGGTATGTCAGAGACAATGAGGTTGGCTAAAGATGGAGCAAGGTTCAGAGCTGTTGTGCATAGGGTCGCTATTAATCCCAAGCAACTTGATGACATATAACAACAACAATAAACTCTGAAAGAAATGGTTAGAATAGCTTAGAGCTCCTTCCCTGGAGATGCCTGAGGGGAAACTCCTAGGAGGAGTCTCATACCTGCCCAAGATTGAACTTGGAGTTTGAGGTAAACGGCAACCCAGTGACGTTGGACAAGTCCTTACACCTCACAGAGCTAGGTTCCTTCTGTTGGGAAGGAAAAACAGTACTTCTTTCCTAGGTTTGTGATGAAGAATGGAGGGGATTATGCTTGTCATGAGCCCACACAGTACCTCAGAGCTGAGGTTGCCATGGTTACCGTGAGGTTGGACCCACAGCTGCTCTGATGACCTAGGCAGCTCTCTGACCTTTCAGAATGGGAGACCCCCTCCCACCCTAGGCCTCAGCTCTGATGACCCGGGCAGCTCTCTGACCTTTCAGAATGGAAGACCCCCTCCCACCCCAGGTCCCTCCTTCTGTTCTTCCTCCTTCCCAGGCAACACTCAATGCAGGGATTTGCCCTCTGCAGGGATCTGTGGAAAGAAAGTCTTTTTTGATGAGACAGCGATGAGGTGATGTCTGGGGTTTTTTTTATATCCCCGTTGCTGAACTGGTGCCAGATGCAAGAGTCCAGGCTGGATTCTATTAGCCACATTTGTCCTCTGGTCTTTTGACCCTTGGAGGCGCTTCTAGGGGTCCGCTGTGCCTCATACACACACACCCCAGTCAGGAAGAACTTGGCTGGGGCAAATGAAAGAGGTTCTAAGACCATCACTCAGGGACCCAGATAAGAGCCGGCCTCACTCTAGTCTCTCCTCTAAAAACCTCAACCAAACATTCCCTTCTGTTCATTTTCTTCTTAAAGCAGAATAATCTTTGAGATGTACAACTATCACACACTCATTTTTTTAGGATAAAGCATGGGCTAATTAGGAGATACGGAGCTCTAGTGGCCTAGTGGGAAGAAGATGCACGGCCATCCCCAAAACACACAGTTCAAATCCACCAGCTGCTCCATGAAAGAAAAATGAGCAGTCTCCTTCTGTGCCATTTATTGCCCCTGAAAACCTGCTAGAGGGTCAGCTATGGGTCAGTTCTGAAAATACTGGGCCTACAGAGGCTACGGGGAACAAGGACTTTCCTCCAGAACCAACAGTAAAAGAAAGACACACACACACACACACATACACACGGGGAGGGGGAAGGGAGAGAGGGAGAGGGGAAGAGAGAACAAACACCTTCTTTCCCCTGGCATCATGAATTTGGATAATGAATAAGGATAATAGAAAAAACTATGCCTTTGAGCTGTGGTGTTGGGAGACGAGAACTGAATATCACATGGACTGCCAAGAGAAGAAACAGGTCTACCCTGGAGAAAGTGAAACCAGAGTCCCCTTTGGAGGCAAGGATAGTGAAACTCCTCCCCATATACTTTGGGCCTGTTGTTAGGAAAGGCCAGTGCTTGAAAACGGCTGTCATGTTTGGAAAAGAAGAGGCTCCACTGAGAGAGGAAGACCCTCACAAGATGAATTGGCAAGGAGACTGTATCAACAGGCTCAGATGTGTCAGAGACGGTGAGACGGCACGGGATAGGGCAGGGTTCAGAGCTGCTGTTCACAGGGTCGCTAGGAGTCACAGTCACTTCAGTGGCACCCAACCACAACAGATAGATTAACGACCTGACTCATAATTGTTGTAGGTGCCATTGTGTTGACTTGGGTTCGTAGTGGCCCCATGTACAATAGACAATCCTGTCAATCCTGGACCTGCCTCATAATCTCCACTGTGCTTGAAGCCATTATCGCGATCACTGTGTTGGTCCATCTCATTGAGGGTCTTTCTCTCCTGGGCCAACAACCTACCGTTTTAACCAGGCATGATGTCCTTCCCTAGAGACTGGCCTCTCCTGACCACATGCCCAAAGCAGGTGAGATGAAGCCTCACCATCCTCGCCGGAAATGAGCACGCTGGCTGGACATGGTCACCCCACAGGGAGTGTCCAGTGAGCGCCCAAAACCCATTGATTTCTGGAGACTGAGAGAGGAAGGGACTGGAGGAGGTGGTGGGCAGTCTGTCCCCACAACCTCCCACCAGATGGGAGTCCCTGTCAGCATTCTGGTCACTGGTTGTCTCCATTTGCTCAATGAAAGAACTCCTAATCTGGAAAATTTGAAGTTGTTCCTGAGAGTATTTAAAATGGGTGGGGGGAAGCCCCTAAAAAAAAAAGCAACGCAAACTTGTTTTAAAGAATTCAGTAACAGAAGTATGCAATGTAAATTCCCTGGAGCCTGGTACTCGAGAGATAAATTCTCTAACGGCCTAGTCTGTGTGTGCCTCCGTAATTGCCTATGCCGAGGCCAGGGTACATTAATATTATTTTCTAAAAGGATGGCACATGACATTATACAATCTCATTTGCAGCTTGCTTTTTGCAAAGAACCATAGAATGTGAAACTCATAGATTTTTTACGTAGTAGACAGGGATCCTAATTCCAACAAGACTTTTTCAAGATTCAGACCCGATTCAGACCCAGACCCCTCGTGCCCTTGTGCTTTTAAAGGCTGAAAGAGGAAGGAACCAGGTAAGTTGGTGGTGAGCCCGGCCCCTTCACAGTGTACTCGGAGGCTGAGGACGAGTGTGCTGTCCTCTCGGGCCCTGGGCATCCTGCCCTGGCCTCGGGAGAGGAGCCGCAGAGCCTGGAGGCGGGGGAGGAAGCATTTTTCTGCCCAGCAACCGGGGCTGAGCCTCTGCAGTCCCTGCCGGGAGAAGATTTACAGCCACTGGAGAGCTTGGGAAGGTTACAGAGGAAAAGGCTGGTGCAGTATTTGGGGAGGAGACGCTAAAGGAACTGCAGCAGGAAGACATCTGCTGAGGCCAGGGAAGGACTCAGGACTTGCTGGGGGTCAGGACACCTGCCTCAGCCAAGCTGAGCTCCAGGCTTCCTCAGCCCTACAGCCAACATCTAGAGACACCTCTTTTCAGAGAACCCAAATGAGTTTTGTGCTGTGGAAATAGCCTTAGGATCCTGGAGAGGGGTGCAGTGGATGAGTATTATAATAATAAAGGGTTAATATAATTATTATTGTTGTTATTAGATTTAAACAAGACTCATAGCAACTGTATGAACAAAAGATCTGAGCTGTGCCCTATCCCATGCTAGTCTCACGGTCTCTCACATGTCCAAGTTCATTGTCACACTCACGGTGTCAATCCATCCTGTTGAAGGCCTTTTTGAGGGTTTTTCTCTCTTCCTCTGACCCTTCACCTTTTCCAAGGACTAATCCATCCTGGCAACGTGTATGTGAGGTGAACTTTCACCAACCTCGCCACTAAGGAGCACCCTGGATGCAATTCCTCCAAGACAAGCTCTCTGAGTTCATTAGTCAGTCCATGGCTATTTGGTTACTCTTCTCCAATATGCAATTCAAAGGCATCAATTAAAATTCTATCATTACAATTTATCATCCAACTTTTAGATGTATATGAAGCAATTGCAAATACCCTGGCTTGGAGCAGGTGCACCTTGGTCTTTAAATGAACCTCTTTGCTCTTTAATACTTTGGAGAGGTATTGGCAGATTTTCCCAATGCAACATGTCTTTTGATTTCTTAGCTGCGGTTATCATGGATGCTGTTTGTGGATTTGAATAAAATGAAGTCATTGACAATGTCAATCTTTTCTCCATCTTTCAGGACGTTGCCAGTTGTGACGAGGATTTTTGTTTTCTTCACATTGCAGTGTGATCCATGTGGTGTTTTATTGACTACGCAAAGGCATCCCAGAAAAAGAAGAATCCCAGGCAGCTTAATCATGCTCACTGCAAAACCTTATCTAGACTGAAAAATTTTGTTAGAACAGAGCAAGGGTGGTTTAATATCAGACAAGGTGTGTGTCAGGATTATATCTTTTCTGTTCTTGTTGTTGTTGCTGTATATCATCGAGTCCCAACCGGCCCATAGCCGACCCTCTGGTGGGTTTTCAGAGGCTGTTAATCACACAGGAAGAGTTTGCCCATTCTTCTCCTGCAGACCAACTGGTGGATTTGAGAGCATGGCTTCTTGCCACTTCTGAGCAAGTCAGTTGTTGGAGAAGCTGGACTTTATGAAGAAGAATGTGGGGACAGAATTGGAGGAAGACTCATCAGTAACCTGCGTTCTGCAGGTGACAGAACCTTGTTTGCAGAAAGTGAAGAAGTCTTGAAATGCTTGCTGCAGAAGACCAGAAGGAGTCAATAAAGTGGGCAAATAGATTTTGTTAGCTTTGCTGCTTTCTATGGCTGAAGAACTTGCTAAGAGAATTTTTGTTTCCTACTTCCTCCTGATTGATAATTAAAAGTTAACTGCAGTATTAACCCTCATTTGTTTGCCCTAAGACAGGGCAATGAGGACCCATGGAGACATGCCAGAAGGATGCAACTACCCCCAAGATGAGAAGTGATGACAGTGAGAAGTGGTCAGCATGACCACAGACCACCCCGGATGTGACTGTATCCAGGAAGTAACCGTCACCTAGGGTACTATGTTGTTCTTGTTGTTATGTGCCATCAAGTCACTTGCGACTCATAGCGACCCTATGTACAACAGCCCTAAACTCTGCTCTGTCCTGTGCCAATAGCACTGTCTCTGACACTCACATCCTGATCACCCCAGTCACTGAATCAATCCACCTCATAGAGGGCCTTCCTCTCCTGGACTCTTACTCCACCCTCCCAAGCATGATGTCCTCCAAGGACCAGTCCCTCCTTATAATATGTCCAAAGTATGTTAGAGGGAGCCTCAGAATCCTTGCCTCCAAGGAGCCACCCGGTTTAACCTTTTATGCATAAGAAGTGATTGCAAAGACCATGGCCTGTATCAGGTGCATCTTAGTCTCCAGAGAGACACCATTGCTCTTCAGTACTTTGGAGAGGTCCCTAACAGCAGACTTTCCCATGGCAATGCGCTTTTTAATTTCCTGGCTACTGGTGCCAAGAGTGTTGACTGTGGAGCCAAGCAAACTAACGCTGTTAACAATCTCAATCTCTTCACCATCCATCCTGATGCTGCCAGTTGGTCCAGTGGTGAGAATCTCTGTCTTTTTTACATTGAGCCTCAATCCATATTGTAGGCTGCAGTCCTTGGCCCTCTGCAGCAAGCACTTCAGGTCCTCCTTAGGGAAACAAAATATAATCAACATCCCTTCCTTTTAAAAACCTCCTCTTAGGGCTGAGGATGGGCAGGGTCATAAGGTCTAACAATTTGATGGGTGGAGAGAGGAGTGGATGAAGAAAATGGCAAAGAGTTGGTATGGGGAAACAATGTATATGAACTTTGTAAGTAAACCAGTTGTTATATGCCATCGAGTCACCTGCGAGTCACCTGCAACTCATAGCAACCCTGTGTACAGCAGCTCTGAAGCCTGTCCTGTCCTGAGCCAGTCTCACCAATTGTGACACTTCTACCCTCATTGCCCAAGTCACTGAGTCAATCCATCTCATCTTGGGTCTTCTTCTCCACCCTTCCGAGCATGATGTCTTTCTCCAAGGACTGGTCCCTCCTGGCCATGTTCCCAAAGTATGTGAGACAGAGCTTCAGAATCCTAGCCTCCCAGGAGAAACCAGTACAAAGAAAAATTTTATTAAAAAAAACCCCAAACCCAAACCCAAACACCTCCCCTTGGCCTCCTGATAAAAGACAGATTTAGAAAGCTCATACTTCCAACCTCCTATATGATATTGTTATTATAAGATATTAATATATATACTAATAAATATTTATTGTTATTATCAGTGTCATCAAGTCAGAAACAACTCAGAGCGGACCCTCCAGGGGCTTTGCAGAGGCTGCAAATCTCACAGGAGGATATTGTCCATCTTTCTCCCTTGGAGCAGCTGGTGGATTTGAACTGCGTGCCTTTGGGCTGGCAGCATAGCTCCTTACCATGAGGCCACCGGAGCTCCCTAGTCTCCTGTGTATTGGCATGTAATAGAGCTCTTGCTTTTCCCTCCATGTCTGTCTCTGTGGTTGGCTTTCAGGGACAGGCACAGATCCACAGCTCTGTGGTAACCAGGCTACAGCCTATCCAGGCTCTTGTTACTGTGGATCCTCTTGTTCTGTTTATCCCTGAGTTTAGACTTTGATGGATTTGGGCTGCATTGGCCCTCTAGGACTGATGTCTCTCACTGAAGGCTAATTGAGTCTGGCTCCTGTGAGGCCCTGTGTCAAGCTCTTCTTTGTTCACAGGCATGAATACTTCAGCCTTCAAGCTTTCAATAACCCAGGGTCAGGGTCAGTTCTTCTCAGTTCACAGACAGAAGCTGGCTTAGAGAGGCCACGAAGCCTACACTAGGCTGCCCCACTCACAACAGAGCCAAACCCTGGCAGGTCCTATGTCATCCCTCATGATTGGACAGTTTGTGATCTATAGCGGTTTTTT